>NW_028252577.1:0-63393 GCF_964263255.1 Lissotriton vulgaris | reverse complement strand
ACCAGTACTATTTACAACTAACAGGCACTTCGATGGGCAATTGTGCCACACCTGTCTATGTGAACACATTTATGAATGTATTTGAGAATAAACACATCTTAAGCTTAGACACTTGGAAACAACATGCACTTTTATTCTTACGATACATCGATGATATCTTTGTATTGTGGCAAGGCAAATATTTGGATTTGACAATGGCTCTGGAACATCTGAACACAATCAATGAACAAATACAGTTCACTTACCAGATTGATAATACTTCAATTTCATATCTTGATGTATTACTGACAAGAAAAGGGAATAAAATCCAACAGACTGTAACAACCTCCTGCACTACAGAGGTTTTCACCAGCTTCCATTGAAAAATCACTTACCACTTTCGCAACTCTATAGAGTAAAAAGAATAGTATCCAAACACACCGAGTTACAGACACAGATTGGAAATATGGTAAGTCGATTTCAAGAACGTGGATAACCGGAAGAGATACTCCAACAAGCGATAATGAAATGTTCTTAAAACCACAGAGAATTATTGCAACCATCAACAAAAACTGAGCAATCAAGAATAGTGGTAATATGAAGGTATTTCACCATGAGCTACCAATACAAACAAATTATCCGTACACATTGGCCACTACTGGCAGACGAACCGGACTTCAAAGGCATTTTCAACAAGGAACCAATGTTTGCTTATACAAGAAGTAGAAACGTCCAGGAACTTCTCAAACCAACTGTTAAATCAGATTCAGTTCCATACAAAGAAACTATTCCCTGTCATAACTGCAGCAACTGCCACAATATAATTAAAGGCAACACCATCATGCACCCAATGAAAGGTACACCAATAAAATTGAATGTTACAGCCACCTGCGATACCTCGAACGTAATTTACCTCTTGAAATGCCCTTGTGGCCTAGTTTACGTTGGCAAAACTAACCGGAAAAAAAAGATTTGTATACTGGGACATAAGAGCAACATCAGGACGAAAAACATTACATCTACAGTAGCCACCCACTTTAACCCCATTGCGTGCGTCGGACGGCCCCCGACCGTCCAACGTCATGGTGGGTGTGTGCGGAGGACGGCCGACGGCTGTCCTGAACACGCCCAGTCATGAATCACCCGCACCACGGCGGAATTCCAGGCGCGGTCGACAGGTTCATGAGAGACAACATAACATTACATAACTGAAATTTACTATTCTGGAAATCGTGTAGAAAGTTGAAGGGAAAGACAATAACAAAATCCTGTTACAGAGGGAGAACAATTTGATATATAGGTTGGATTCTATGAAACCGAAGGGACTCAATGATCGCTTGGAATTTGCTTGTTACCTGTGATTAGTCACCGGAACTTTGAACTTGCCATTGGCACACTGATATTTATTGTTTTGTAATCTTGCGTTTTTACATGCTCTCATGTTCACTTTATCTTGGATAATTTTCCCTATACTTTGGTACCTTACACATATTGTTGCACCTTATTTAAAGATCCCACCTTGGTATATATAACACTTAAAGCGTTCTCCTTAGAGTTGTCATCAGCACAGTACCATGCCACCAGTCCACATGAGCGCAAACCAACATGGCGCTCCAAATACTCTTGATATATCAAAATAGGACTTTTATTGCCCAGACATTCTTTTGAAAATAGTGCGGAAACACTTTTGTTTATCTTTCCCGAGCACGAGACACACCGGTCATAAGCAACTGATGATCCGGCCAGTGACTATAATAACACATTACAAGATGGTATCCATTTGGTTGCACAGAACTAGGTCACATGACCGCAAGTCCGTTTTCAGTATCTGTAGTATACACCCGATTTGAATTGCAGCTTACACAAATCCACATACTAGGAGACTTGGAACACACTGCCAAAATGGGGTCGCATTTACCGGAAGGTAAGACCCCGATATTTGGAGTCATGACCTTAAACACAAATTCTTTATTTTAGAGTCACCGGCATGGCACGATTTAGCACTCACAGCTGATTGCAACCTTACACTTTATGTTTTAACCAACACACTGTTCAGCTATACGCAGGACATGCTTTAGACCGATTTCAAGATCAATCTGTACCACACAAACGTATATTCAATATACTTTTCTCACTATGTTCGGCGTGACGTAATTCATGCGTGCACCTGACAGCTTGTTTGTTCACGTTTTTTCACGTTCCGCTTCACAATCTTTTTAATGATATGACAAGATAAGAGTCACCTTCTGAATGCATGTTATTTAATGTACATTATGTCTAATAAATCATCACACCTACTATAATTAAATATGCTCATCAAATGAATTAGACATAAGAACTTTAGGGAGTGGACCCTCATTGAGTTAATTTTTGGTTTTCATTTAGACTTCCCGTGAAGAAGTGCACATGAATGCACAAAATGCATTGGGAATATTTTTGAAAGGAGGTTGAAATATCATCAGTAGATGATTGAAATAATGTGATATACAAATGGACAGATTCATGGATTGAATGAAAGATTTATTTTCAATGAACAAACGGTTTCAAAATTATTGAAGACACAGATTTAGAACTGATATTAATCGCATATGCGATCAACATCGCTGTGCCCAGAGGGTTGTCCCCTATGGCTAGAGGACGCCTGTATTGACCTAACTAGGTCTGACATGACCATTGGCAGACTGGTTAGTCAAAGTTTGCATATAACTTATTGAAAATGTTGCTCCTTACGGGACATTTTAGTTCAAAGCCATTTGAACCAGGGCGAGTCCCACCCAGTATCTTGGTTGAGGGAACTCCCTGGATTTTACAGATGTGGGAAGTGTGGTATGTGTAAAGCGTGTGCCAACAGTCCCAATGTAAAAACCTACATTCTACCCACGGGCAAGACAGCTAAGATACACAAACTCATGAACTGCAACAGTGACTATGTGGTGTACGTTCTGCTATGTTGTGTGGCTTGATATATGTGGGTAGCACAATTCTCCCAGTGAAAAAGAGGATATTAAAACACCTTTGTGCAATCAGGAATAAAGATATGAGCCACACATTGGCTAAACACTGTGATTCTGTACATGGGACTTTTCACAGACATATATTCTAAAATCAAATTTTTTGGTGTTGACAGGATCCCAAATGATGCGAGAGGGGGAGATGAACAAAAGTTGAGACAAATGGAACCTGAATAAATCATACGACTGGCCAGCGAGTACCCTGGTGGCTTCAACCGTGATGAGGAGCTCCACATGCACCTAGGATAGCCTCCCCGGGAAGACCCATTGCGGGTCTTTGATTTTGACAAAGAATTTTGATTGCGAGGTATGGATGGGATGAATTGCGCATAGAGTACTTTTTGTTTTATTTTCTGTTTGTTGAACTAATATTCTTTTTACACATTAGATTAGGGTATCACTATCATTTGTTCTGAGACTGCAGACTTTAGGAACTGAGTACGCCAAAAGGAAGAGATTCCGAAACTTGGCGACTTTTGAAAATTATAGTTTTATGTTTGCAAAAAAAAAATATAGTTATATATTTTTGCCCTTTTAAGATGTGATTGATGTAGCACATGTATGGGGCACTGGCCAGAATCATGATGTAGGGACTGTGAACTACTTAACATGATTTTCCATAAACCTGTGTGTAGTGATAAAGTCCACAATTGGTAGGATGAGTTGAAGTAAAGGTTTATTCGTAGTACAGGTGCTGTGCAGCAGCTGGCTTTACAGACAGTAACTGACACTTTACTTTTGAACAAGGTTCTCTTTAGAATGCCTCAGGTTAGAACATTACGCAACAGGCATTCTGAAAATGAAGAAAACATTACATTATCCTCTTCCTTAAAATTAATGGAAAAATGAGAAAGAAAATAGAAAGGGAAAGATAGAAAAAGAAAGAAAATAAAAGAAGAAATACAAGCTAGTTCAAACAAGAAAATACAAAATAGTTCCAACAGGACAATAAATATTACCATAAAATGCAATGTGTGAAAGAACCATTCTAACGATACCTAGAAGGAATAAAAAGCTGACGACTACTCCTGCGTAAAACCTCCACAGTGGGAAAAGAAGAAGATGAAAAAGATGAATCTTTATCACCAACAGAATCAGAAGAATGGCTTGCACGTCTAGTAACTTTTACTGATCTAGAGACATTCCAACAGTTCTTGAAGTTAACTCTTTCAGCATTACCACAAACTTTATCCACAGTGAAAGGTTGAGAGAATTTAGAACTACATTTCCCACTGTGAACAGGGATTATAATACAAACTTTGTCACCAACAATAAAAGATTGTGATAAAGCTCTTTTCCTTGAGTCCAATTTCTGTTTAGCTTGGGCTTGGGTCACATTATGTCTCACAAGCTTATCCACATCACTCATTGAATCCAATTTCACCCATTTGGATATCCATCCAGGACAAATCTTTGAACAAGGTTTTCTCCCTCGCAAAAGCTCATAAAGGGACACTTTTGTGGACGAGTGGGGCGTGGTGCGATAGAATCATAACATGGATCTAACCGGATTTTGCACAATATACTTCTCAGCAAGAGCCCATTGCACACAATTGTTTAACACGCTATTCGTGTGCTCTACCAGCCCATTTGCTTGTGGGTGGTGGAGTGCACTTTTGGAATTTGTTATACAACTTTGGCATATAAAACTATTGAACTCCTGACTGACAAATTGCACCCCATTGTCACTCACAATTGTGGAGGGGAAACCTTCTCGCAAACAGAGATCTTTAAAAAAATCAATGACATTTCTTGAATTTGGTTCGCTAAAGAAACGTACTTCTGGCCATTTCGAATAATAATCAATGGCCACTATAGCAAATCTAGAAGTGGACGGAAGCATATTAAAAGTTCCAACTAGATCAATACCAATTTTTTCCCAAAGTCTGTTAGGTAGCTCAATAGGTTGAAGAGGAGGTGAACTAACTTTTAAAATCTTCTCAGCATTAGAGCATACCACACACTCATCAACAACCATATCGGCATCCTTATCCATTTACGGCCACCAGAAATGTTCACGTACTCCTCTCTTGGTAAGAGTCTTACCCAAATGACTTTCGTGTGCCCCTTTGACAATCCTGACTCTAAGCACATCTGGAGATACCAACCTATCACCACCTATTAAGAGTCCATCCTCAACAGAAAGTTCATGACAAACTTTCACAAAAGTCTGCAAAGAAAAGTGAGCATTCTTCTCTCTTGGCCATCCATTTTTCACACAATTGATGACTTCACCAAGTAGAACATCCTTGGAAAGTTGCTCTCTCCCTTCTGCTTCACTAATGGAGCACATGTCATCCAACCCTAGGGAAGCAACAAAACAATCCTCATCATATTCCTCATCACAATCATTTATTTTCCCCTTCACACTCCACAGGATGTCTAGAAAAATAATCGGCTCTCACATTCTTCTTATTGCCTGGAATATACGTGATGTCAAAATCATACTGTAACAACTTAGTAGATAGGGGAGCAATTCTTGGGGTATGTTTTTTCAATCTATCACCAGAAAGTATGGAAACTAAGGGACTGTGATAATTTCTTAATTGGAAATGTTTTCCCAAAATGTAAGGACTGAACTTCTTTATGGCCCACCAACAGGCCAACAGTTCCCTTTCTATCACTGCAAAATTGAATTCCGAACCATGCAGTACTCTGGAAGCATAACCAAGAGTCTGCTCAATTCCACTGACATTCTGGGGGAGAACAGCCCCCAAACCTAGACCACTGGCATCCACATTAATGGTACGCATAACATTGGGATTAAATAGCTTAAGTACTTTTGGGCTACCTAACTGCTGCTTTATCTATGCTAAAACTGAATCACAGTGAAAATCCCAAATAAAAGGAACATCTCTCTTGAGCATGTTAGATAAAGGTTGTACTCTTGAGGCGCAGTCTTGTATAAACCATGAGTAGAACTCACATAGACCAATGAATGACTTCAGGCCAACTTTATCCTTGGGTGGAGGACTATCCACTATGGCCTTGACTAAGCCTGGCCCTGGTTCTACAGACATGTTCAGACAAAACATGACCAAGGTATTCCACTTTCTGAACCCTGAAAAAACACTTTTCTTTCTTCAAAACCACACCACCATCACAAAGGCTTCAAGTACTTGAAACATTATGTTATCATGTGAGTCACGAGTTGCACCATGAATTAACACGTTGTCCTGAAAAACAACAACTCCTTTTATGTTTTTGAGCAGATTAGACATTATCCTCTGAAAGACTGCTGCCGCAGAGGCCAATCCGAATGGCATGCGACAGTACTGACAGGATCCAATGGGAGAAACAAAAGCAGTGAGATGCCTAGAGGAGGGATCTAAAACTACCTTATGATAAGCCGAAGCTAAATCCAGCTTGTAGAACCATTTTGAACCATTAATCAGAGACAACATATCAGGTATTTTAGGGAGAGGGTGCGAATCCACCCAGATATTCTTATTGAGGCAGCATAAATTAGGGGCTAAGGAATCTGATGGTCCTGTAGTGTACACATCCGCTGACTTACTAGCGTTGCGACCTACCATCATGATGTGCCCCCCCGTACCCCTCAATACGGCGAAACGGACTTTTCGCCTAGGCATTACTAACCCCATTAACATAGCTATGGACCCTGCCTCTAACTATGCGGTGTCGGAAAGCTCGCCAGGCACTATTTGTAATTTTAAATGTGTCTACTTAAATACTCGTTCTATGCCCAAACATCAGACGGACATCTTTTTGCTACTATCTGATACCAAACCGGACTTACTCCTGTTGACCGAGACATGGCTTACACCGGATTCTTTACCGGATATCTTGGCTGCCTTGCCTGCTGATTATTACATCATTTCTGTGTTACGACCGGCAGGTAAATCGGGGGCGGGGTGGCCATTATCTCTAATAAGAAACACCAACTTAGACAACTCTCCTCCTTGGATATACCTAATGTGGAGAACATTGTTGCTAAATTGGATACTGTCAACGGGTCACTTGTGGTGGTTTTATTATACCGCCCGCCCCAAACTATGGCTATGTTCCCTGTCATTTTTGCGGAGCAATTGGCCATGCTTGCCACTAATAATTCTAAATTACTCCTGATCGGGGATTTAAATCTCTGGTTTGATAACACACTATTAGACCCCCAAGCAGCTGAAACAAAGGACCTTTTGAGTGATCTGAATTTAATACAATATATAGACACTCAAACCCATCAAAAGGGCCATAGTCTCGATCAAATTTGGTCATTGAACCTACCTATTGATTTTATTGTTATTAAACCATGTAGTTGGTCTGATCATTTTATCATTAGTTTCTCATTTTGTGTTGTGAAAGCTCCTCTTTTTAAGCTGAAGGCTACCAGTTTGACTCGGAAATGGTCCTCTTTGGACATTTCAGCTTTTTTAAACTTGTTAAAGTCTACTCTGTCAGAGCAGAGCTCAGACGCGGAGATTGCCGACTGTAGGCTTCAAGAATGGCTAAATTCGGCCATTAACGTCTGTGTCCCCCTCACTCGTTTTGATAACTCACGCAGCGTGGACGCACATAAGTGGTACACGCCGGAGTTGAGGAAACTAAAACTTGAAGTGAGGCAGCATGAGAGGACATGGCGTATTAATTACTGTCCTCAAGCAAGGATTGCATACTGTCTAATTCGTAAAGCCTACCAAAAGACGCTGCACACTCACAAAACTGATTATTTCTGTTCTAAAATACTTAATGCGACTAATAAGTCGAAAGAAATTTTCAGGATTGTGACTGAGCTGTGCAATGACGAAAGAACTTCTCCCCCGGTCGTCCCCTCACAACCGCTCTGCAACTCCTTGAATGACTATTTTTATGATAAAATAGTGCTGATTAAGGATACTCTATCCAAGCTTCCAGCTTGTGCTCCGATAGATGATACCTTTTTAAATCCCCTTACCTTGCATTCTTTTCCTTTAATCACTGACCAAATCCTCCAAGATTTGCTCACTAGAGTTAAATCTGGATCTCCTCAGGATGTCTGCCCTCCTCAAATAATGAGAGAAATTGGTCGGGCACTCCCTAATAGCCTGCTCCCTTTGCTTAATAATTCCCTCATGTCAGGGACTGTCCCGAATAGTTTTAAACAGGCCTTGTTGATCCCTTTAAAAAAGAAACCCGGTATCGACTCCTCTGACCTCTCAAACTACAGGCCAATATCGCTACTGCCTTATCTATCCAAAATATTGGAGGCCCATGTGACCAATTGCCTATCAAGTTTTGTGGAAGCCTCTGGCTATTTACAACCTAACCAGGCAGGTTTCCGGCCTGGTCATTCTACTGAGGCAGTGATATTGGCCGTTCAGAACACCTTGAGGTCTAACGCTGACAGGGACCTGCGCCAGGCCTTGGTGTTATTGGACCTGTCTGCCGCGTTCGACACGGTTGACTATACCATCTTGGTCAACCGTGTCGAACAGGCCGGACTTCGAGACCCGGCCTTGGCTTGGCTTAGGTCCTTTATTTCAGAACGTACCCAGTCGGTTCGACTGGGTTCTTTTACAGCCCCTAAAAACATTTCTTTCTGTGGGGTTCTCCAAGGATCTTCCTTGTCCCCTTTATTATTTAATTTGTATATGCGGCCTCTTTTGTTTTCCCTACGACAGTTTAAGGTTGATGTATATAATTATGCAGACGACCTGCAGTTGGTTTTTGTACTAAACGCACAGAATGCGGCCGAGGACTTTCGTGCAACTATGTCCTTTATCCAAAGGTGGATGTCTCTAAACCACCTTAAGTTAAATCCGGGAAAAACGGAGCTCATTCTACCTGGGAAGAGTGAGATCAGTTGGAGCCCTTGTTTTTGGCCATCGGACATGGGCTCGCCTCCAAAGAAATCCCGTACAATAAAAAGTCTGGGAGTGACTCTCAGTGAGGACCTTTCCTTGGAAAGTCAAATTGGTACAGTGGTCTCCTCGGGGTTTTTCCAACTGAGGAAGATCAAGAAAATAGCACATCTCCTCACAGGTTTGGCCTTAATTCAGACAGTTAGTGCTCTAGTCCTGTCTCATATCGATTTTTCAAATGGCCTCTATCTGGGGGCTCCTATTGGCCAACTGAAAAGATTGCAATACTTGCAAAATCAAGCTGCGAGACTTATTTGTAAAGGCCCGAAGTGGGAATCGATTAGACATGGACTGGAGACCTTGCACTGGCTGCCTGTGGAACAGAGAGCAACATTCAAGGTGGGCTGTATTGTGTTCAAGGCTTTGGAGGGCAAGGGTCCCATGTTTCTTAGACAACTGCTGCGTAAATATCAACCTCTGCGCAGCTTGAGATCTACCCACAAAGACCTACTTGAGGTCCCTCGTTTCAAAAGGAAACGTCAGGGAGGTAGCAGTTTTCAATTTTTGGCTGCTTCATTGTGGAACTCACTCCCCCTGACCCTGCGACACAGTAGGGACCTCCTTACCTTTAGGAAAGCATTCAAAACTATTCTTTTTTCACAGGCTTACTGTAAATAGTGATTTGTGTCTTTTATGTACTGTTATGTTTGATTCTCTCCAGCGCCAAGAAGCCTCCGGGCGTATGTGCGCTTAACAAATAATAAATAACATAACATAACATAACATAAATCAATGCAGACACGAAGATCTCCATTTTTCTTCTTGGCAACCACCAAGGGAGAAATCCAAAGGGAGCATTCTATCGTTTCAATTATGCCTTTCTTGCAAAGACTGTTGAGTTCCTGTTCCAACTGGTCCCTAACGCTAAAAGGAACATTTCTCATCCTGTGTCTAACCGGTATGGCATTGTCTTTGACCCTGATAGTATGAGTAAACCATTTTACTTCTCCAAGTTCATCACCAAAGACAGACGGAAAACGCTCAACTAGTTTGTCAACAAAAACATCTGTATGAACAACAGACACAGGATCCTTAGTGCCTGGTCTAAGTACCATCTTAAAGAGACCCTGGTGAAACCACCTAAGAATGTTTAAACGTTTGATGGCCACATAAACTTTACCAAAAATGTTCCTGCCTCTAAATTCAAGTGTGTCTTCAAAATATCCTGCAAGTTCAATCTTCCTACTCTCATATGAAACAAAGGATTGTAGTGACCGTATTTTTGGCTCTATTTCTGAGTGATGGTGACTTTAAGCTTGCTACCATCGCCTACGGGCGTCCTCGCAGGAGATCAATTCCTGCCGGGACGCGCTGTTGGCCGCCATCTTGGGTGAGGAGGGTGAGTAGGTGAGCGGTGCAGCGCTCGGCCCCCCACCACCTCAGCCCTATAAAAACTATTGTATTATGACCTACAATTGATTGGATGCAACGAGCCGGCCAGTGGGATTCTAGCCACTCGCCCGACTCGCGCTGTGACACGCGCCCTCCGCGCATTATTTTAAAGTTTTAAATACTTTGTGTATGTTTAACCCTCTTTTGTTGTGCAGGGCTCACTCTGATCGCGCTGGGCAGTACCTTTTTACGTTTCTGCTGTCCGCTGCCTCATCGCCTACGGGCGTCCTCGCAGGAGATCAAATTCTGCCGGGATGCGCTGTTGGCCGCCATCTTGGGTGAGGAGGGTGAGTAGGTGAGCGGTGCAGCACTCGGCCCCTCACCACCTCAGCCCTATAAAATGGCGCCCCTTTACAGGGAGCGCAGCGGACGGGCGCAGCGGGCACACCGTCAGCGCGCTGAAGTCGCGCCTAAGTCCAGCCCGTCTGCGCCCGTCCGCGGCCGGACGGGCCCAGGGGCTAGGGACGCTGCTACCGACTTCTCCTACTCCTCCGCTGCCCTCATGAACCTACAACCCTCTGCTAGCCCCCTACCGTTGGACATCTGGACGCTGATCTCTTCACTTGGAATTGCAGGCAACTTCCCCCCTTATCTGGGTCCGGATATTCCTTCCACCTCACCTACCACTGCCAAGTCACAGATCCGTTTACTTTATCTAAACACTCGCTCTCTTGTCAGACATCAAACTGACATCTTTCACCTACTCATGACTGAGAGGCCAGATGTCCTTTTACTATCTGAGACCTGGCTTACCGACGACTCCCTCCCTGACATCCTGGCAGCACTACACCCAGACTACTACCTGCTGAATACCAACCGCCCGGGGGGCCGCTCCGGGGGGGGGGTCGCAGCGGCAATACGTAAGAACCTCAAGGTCATTGCCTCCACTTCTATGATTCTCCCTGAAGTGGATAATCTGGTTCTCAGCCTTGGGACCGAGGCAGGTGCAGTTACCCTTATGGTACTCTACCGCCCTCCTCAGCCCATGCCTTCTTTCCCTTCATCTTTCACTGAACAGCTCGTTAACCTCGCTACCTCCTCCCCCCGCATAGCCATTGTTGGTGACTTTAATTACTGGTTCCAGCATAAGGATGCCGGTCCTCACGCCACCGAACTGTTCGAAGCTCTTTCGAGCTTGAACTTTAGCCAATTAGTCAAGTCTCCCACTCACAGTGGCGGTCACATTCTTGACCACATTTGGGTCCACGGGGTCAAGTCCTCCTGCCCGCTCACTACACCTTGTGTGTGGTCTGATCATTTATTAGCCCCTTGCAAGTCGAAGGAGATCTTCAAAGTCCTTGACGAATTCACCTCTGACCCCAGGACGCTACCGACTCAGGCCCCCACACAGGAATCTTGTAATGCGCTCAGCACATTTTTTATACAGAAAATTGTTTTGATTAAGGACACTATCCCGGTCACCCCATCTGGCGCTGATTCTGTTACTCTCCCTCACAATGCTCTCTCCCTCACACAATTCCCTCCTCTAGATTCCACATCCCTAGCCACTCTGGCCGTCCGCATCAAGTCTGGTTCTCCTGACGATCGCTATCCACCTTCCATACTCCGGGACATCTGCCACTCTCTACCTGACTGCATCCTTCCCCTGCTGAACTCTTCTCTCTCCTCCGGTACGGTACCCAGCTCCTTCAAGGAGGCCGTTCTGGTGCCTCTGTTGAAGAAGCCCGGAGCTGATCCCGCCGTCCCGGCGAACTATCGCCCTATCTCCCTCTTGCCCTTTTTCTCTAAAATCTTGGAAGCCCATGTCACCGCCTGTCTCTCAAAGTTCATCGAGAGCTCCAACTTCCTCGAGGCCAACCAGGCCGGCTTCCGACCCGGCCACTCTACGGAGACTGTGATCCTGGCCGTGTTGGATGCCTTGAGAGACGGCGCTGACATGGGTACCCCCTAGGCCTTGGTACTATTAGATCTGTCGGCCGCTTTCGACTCGGTGGACCATAACATCCTTCTCCACCGTGTCGAGCAGGCCGGCATCCAGGGCCTGGCGCTGGCATGGGTCAAATCCTTCCTTACCGGGAGATCTCAGACCCTCAGCCTGGGCACTTTTAGGGCTCCTAGGGAGAAACTCGCCTTGTGGGGTTCCCCAGGGCTCCTCCTTATCCCCTCTTCTCTTTAACCTCTATCTTCGCCCCCTTCTTTTTTCTCTGAGGCAGTGGGACGTCACCGTCTTCAACTACGCGGACGACCTGCAACTCATCTTTCCTCTAAACTCCCCCTCTGCTATTCCTAATTTCCAGGCAGCCATGTCCCATATCCTCCAGTGGATGTGTCAGAACCAACTTAAATTGAACCCAGGAAAGATGGAGCTCCTTCTCCCTGGCAGGAGCTCTGCCCAATGGGGTCCGCACTTCTGGCCGGCAGAACTTGGTCCCCCCCCTATCCCGGTGGCCTCGGTGAAAAGTCTCGGGGTCACTATTGACTCCGGGCTATCTCTTGGGCCCCAGGTGGGGACGGTGGTCTCCTCCTGCATGTTCCAGCTGCGCAGGATCAGGAAGGTGGCTTACCTCCTTACTCCTGCTGCCCTGCTGCAAGTCATCATGGCCCTTGTCCTCTCCCGCTTGGACTTTTCGAATTCCATCTATTATGGTCTGCCTAAATCTTCCCTCCTCAGGCTGCAAATCATCCAAAACCAAGCGGCGAGACTGGCCCTCGGGATACCGAAATGGCAGTCTGCCAAACCCCTCCTCATCAAATTGCACTGGCTCCCTGTCAGCTCGAGGGCAGCCTTCAAACTCGGCTGCCTCACTTTCAAATCTCTTTCTGGTTCTTGCCCCGCCTTCTTGAAATCCCTCATCAGGCCCTACTGTCCCTCACGCAATCTTAGATCATCACACCTACACCTCCTGGTTGTCCCCCCATTAAACTCTGCAGATCTGGCGGTCGGAGATTTGCATACCTTGGCCCTAAATTCTGGAACTCCCTCCCTTCCTCAGTCAAGACCTCCAACACTCTCATCCAATTCCGTAAATCATTAAAAACCTGGCTCTTCCCACAACCCAGCTAAAGTCCCTCTGTCCCCTCAGCATCTAATCAGCGCCAGGAAACCCACGGTGACAGTGCGCTTTACAAGCACCCCTTAACATAACATAACATAACATACCATCCTGAATCTCTATTCTTGCCTTGTGTTGGTCCTTTTCAGGCCTTTTTCCAGACCTAGAAGCATAAACCAGAGGATAGCTGCTTTATATGATGATAGATCCCTTATTCTTGACTCTAATCCATCTATTGCCTTTTGGCTTTGACATAATTATGTGTCCTTTCATCATCCTACCTATAATAGAGGGTGGATCCTGTAGTCCTGACTTTATATTACATATTGGTATGGTTTGTGTATGTACTCCGACAGAGCTAAGTGTTATTTCATCCTTTTCAGGCCTACAAGGCCCAGAACTAGAGAGACTCCATTTTGCTTTCTGTCCCTGCAGACTGAGATGCTTGCAGGGTAAAGGTGATGTTTTAGTTATGAGGTGTTGTTCGCTAGGGGAAAACCAGCCGAGACTGGTTCTTATCGGAAGAATGTGTTTGTCTCTTGGGCCCAGACGTGACATGCAGATGGCCACTGCGTTTGCGCGGAGAGCCCTGGAGCTGGCACAGGAATTCGGTTGGAGGCAGCCCTCTGTTGGAAATTTCCATGAGGGGAGAGCATTCCATATTAGTGAAGTGCAGAAGAGTCAGTCAGTCAGTCGGTTCTTGGAGAGAGAGAAGTAAGATGGTTTTTGGAGCTGAAGAGAACAGTTCAGTTCAATTGGTTTTCTGGAATGGAGAGAGAAGGCAGATAATTGCTGAAGCTCGAGAAAGCAGTGAGATGAACGAATTTGGAACTGTCAGCTGGAGCTGCCAGTTTATCAGGATGCATTAAAGCAGTTACCAGTCAGATGGAGGAGTTGAAGCTGCCAGCTGGAGCAGTTGAGCCAGAGGAGTGAAGCTGTGGTGAAAGGAGGGAGAGGCAGAGAGCCCTGATTCCACCAGAGAGAGAGAGAAACATTCCTCCTAATAGGGTGAGGTATTCTAAACTAGTTTGCTTTACACTTACACCTTAATCTTGTCTTTTATTTCCTAGGCTAGATCCCCTTACTGTATTGCTAATCCTTTTTCTTTCAGCGGTGTGCAGTATAATCCATTCCCTCTTTAGCTATTTACAGTCAATTACATGTGGATGTGTTATAGTAATAAAGCTTTACAGAGACCCCGCAGATCTGTGTATGTGTCTATTCCCCTTTTAATTTGCAGGCTATATGTTATAGTATAGTGTTATATTGTTATTGTTATTGTGGTAAATAAAGTACCCCAGTTCTTAGTGAACTAGTGTGTAACTGTTGTTTTCTTATGATAAAGCTAACCTTTCTTCTAGCCAGATGCTGTATGGTAACTGATGGATCAAAAGGGAGGAGGAGCGCTTAAATCAGGGCATAACTTTTGCATATAGTGTGTACTTCTTGTTTTTATACAGTAAAGGTAACCTTGTCTTCTAGTCAGGTACTATTCGGTGAACAGATGCTACCCCTGATCAAGAAATGGTAACTAAATAAGGAGGGAGAGAGAAGCCCTTGAAATAGAGAATAAGTTGTACACAGTGTAATTTGGCCATTCTTGTACCACATAAAATATATGAGACATTCCCAGTAGTGAGAGAAATTTCCCAACATAGAGAGAGAGAGCTGAAGGTATTCATAGGAAAGTGATCGTCGTTGTGTAGCGGCGTTAGTGAGAGCACTGATTGTGGTCAGTGTGTATACCCACAAGATTGTGGCTTGAGAGAGCACCGGGGGGATACGTTGTGTAATGAGATCGCCTCTAGGGAAAGTGGCGTTAGTGAGAGTACTGATTGTGGTCAGTGTGTATACCCACAGGATTGTGGCTTGTGTATGTATGAAATATAGAGAGCACCAGGGGGGACACTGGTGTTTATACCCACAGGATTGTGGCTTGAGAGAGCATTGAGTGTGTCAGTGTGTAATGGTAAGTTATTGGAGCTGCCCCCTTCACTATGAGTAGGAGGGTAGCATAGTCCGGGTCTGAGTTGCCGCGAGACTATAAGGTATGAGTGTGGTGTAGGGCATGGACGTCCTTAGCAATCAGTGAGTATTCCTAGTAATCCCTATAGATTTAGTGGTGTTTCTGATGATATGAGCTTGTATATTGTGAGTTCCCCATCCTCAGGTAGGTACACAGGTGCCTGGATAGATGGGTCCTGAGGAGGGAGGTGGTTACTTTTCGGCTGGGTTGGTGGTGTCTTGGTGAGCTGATCCTATCTGGTCCGAAAATCCGGTCGTTACAGGGATCCATCTGGAGGTTGTAAATCACGACCACCCCAAACTTCTTGAAACAATTCTTGTGTTAACATAGTTATCCTCGGACCAGAGTCAACTAACAAACAAACTTTATTTTCACCAATTCCAATATCAATGTAAGGATCAACACATTCAGAAGATAAGTCAGAATCATCACACAAGTCTCCAACAACAACAACAATGTCTCTTAAATCATCTTGGATGTTACTGAAATCATCCGGCTTGTATTCAGACACAGAGACATTGGCAACAGAAGAAGGAGTACCCATGCTTTGTTTGTTATCTTGGAAATGAGAAAAGTTACGCTTCCCATTCTGACAAACTTTGGTGAAGTGTCCTAACCTTCCACACAATCTACAAGTGACATTTTTTGCAAGACAAGGACGCCCAGACCTTAAATGTGGATAATTACCACATTTAAAACAAATGTTTGCTTGCTTGAGAAATGTGTTCTCTGAACGTGTAAATGTGTTGTTTTTAAATTCTTTAGATTTCACAACATTGACTAAAACATCCTTAGATGTTGTAGAAGATACCTTTTCATGAGGGGCCAGATGTAGGTAATTCCCATTTACCGATTCTAAAATACCGAATTTTACAGATTCGGTAAATGGGATGTAGATAAAGATTCGGTACATTTTACCGAATCGGTAATCGGTACTACCGATTCGGTAAATACCGAATCGGTATTTACTGATTTGGCATTTACTGAATCAGTAATTCCTATTCATGAATGGGAGTTACTGAATCGGTAAATACCGAATCAGTAAATACCGAATCGGATCGGTAATAGGGGGACCATTTACAAGGGTGGCAGGGTTTCACATTGACACCCTGTTGCACCCCTGAATAGTGCATGGGTGCACATGTGGCACACATACATGTCCTAAGGGCATGTATGTCTGCCACATGGCACTTTAAAAAAAGCAAATAATTGCTTTTTTAAAGGTATTCGATATTTGCCACCAACTTGTAGTTGGTAGTAAATAACAAATCCTTAAATGACAAATGCACTTACTTGAGTGCTCCCATACATTAAGGATTCAGTAATTTACCGAGTTGGTATTTTAAGAATTCTGTAATTTACTGATTCCTTAAATTACTGATTCAGTAAATTACTGAATCCTTAAATTTGGTGCCTACATCTCAGATGATTAATACTGGTCGGTAATGGCCAAAATTTAGTCATTTCGGCCGTTACCGACCGGTACTGGGCTACCTACATGTGGCCCTTAGTTCTTTAGCAGACGACTTTAAAAACTCAATCCTTTTAGCAATGCGTATAGTCTCTTCAAGGGAGGGATTACCTAAGGAGAGAAATTTCTGCTGAATACTTTTGTCAGTGCACTTACAAATATACTGGTCTCTAATCAGTTGATCCCTAAATGCTTCAAATTGACATTCTGCACTTAACATTCGCAGGGCAGGAATAACATCTTCTACGTTCTCTCCATGTCTTTGTTCTCGCTTAAAGAACTTGTGCCTAACTACGACCAAACTGGGTTGTATGTTGAAACGCAGATCCAACATCTTTACTGTCTCTACAAATTCATCAAAGTCTTCTTCTTCTGGAGCACGCACTAAAGGTGGCAAGTGTTTAAATATAGATCTCCCTTCAAACCCAAGTGCATGCAACAAAAGATATTTTTTTCTCTCAGCTCGGTAGCGTGACGCACCAATGGCACCGAGATAGGTAATAAAAGCATCATACCATTTGTTCCATGAGATTGGAGGTTTACCTGGCATTTCAAGGAAAGGCGGAGGTGGAGAAACAGACTGCATATTGACCTATTGAAGAATATACAAAGGTTGGAACTTCTAAACAGATTCCTACAAACACACTCAGTTTACGATATTTTAAATATACTCAGAATGAAATATAAAGGTTGTTTTAAATTGTTCATTTAGCTGAAAAACAATCTCCAATAGATTTATAACGTAATAACTTGCAACTAGTATGTCACATTCTAAATTTTGAAAATAAAATGTACAACACCAACTAAATGTACTCAAGCATAACTATGTCTATCAGAATTTATCTTCTGCCTCTTAATTAGGCCCCTTGGATATACACAAAGAGGTGTGCGTGTCACCGAGTGCACGCAGGAATAAAACACAATATATTTCTAACTTTTCCTTTTAAAACTGAATGACTCTTTATGTTCTACTAAGGGAGATGTGTGTGTCACCGACACTAGACACACAGTTCTTTCATATAAAGATGTGCGTGTCACCAACTATAAACACTCAGGGCAAATGGCCCTCAAAAATGTTCTGAACACATTACATCTCTTCCGACGTTCCCAGTTTAATTGCACCTTCGCAGCACCAACCAGAAGTGTGCGTGTCGTGGTGTGTGTGTCACCGATAATCCACACGCTTTAATTCTGCCGCGGCTACCTCACTTTCGTTTATTTTTCAGTCAAAACGGTGACGCGTCGCACTGTTATCCTCTATTAATTAATTCAACACTCAAAACGGCACTGACGTTGATAGATCACTGCTGCATCCACACTAAAGATGGCACTGACGTTGATGATGTCATGCGTTACGAAAGCGTCACGTTCATTCATGAAGTGACATGATTCTATATGAATTCCCATACACGTGTACGACAAAGATGCTGACTTTAACACCTTAGCTGCGTGTAAACATCCCTCCCCTGTGCTGCGCTGTCCATTGGAACCAGTGCTGAATGGACGTCCAATGGTCGTGCGCAGCACTGGGGAGGTAGCGCTGCTGACGACCGCTGGCCGTCAGCAGCACTTAAGGGGTTAACAAAGAAGCATTTACAATGCAACGGTCTCGCCTTTGCAAAAGTTAGAGCTAATGGCATTGTAAATGACAATGCCATTTATTTATCTGTTTTCAAAACCAACACATAAATAACAAGCAGTGCATAAAAATGCACTTTGTACTTATAGTCCTTGCTTATGAAAAGCAAGGCTGGCAGTCTCTTTTACTGCCAGCCTTGCTTCTCGTAACCAAGGACTATACGCACAGCTTGCACGTTTTCAAAACAAATTAATAAAAGGCATTGTCATTTACAACGCCAAGAGCTCCAACTTTGCAAATGCGAGACCTATTGCATTGCAAATGCTTGTTCAGAAACAGGCCTGTGATTGGAGCACGTGTATACCCATAGTTTTGCCAGGAAGAGAGCGCTGCCTCAAGGTCTGTGGGCAGCGCCAGCTTGGGATTGTTTGTGGCATAGTTGGGGAGGGGGGTGAAGTAGCCAGAACCAGTGTCAGGTCCAAGCCTGTGCCAGGCAATGGAGGGGCTGTGCAAGAGGCATGAGCAGTTCTGCCAATGAGGGGGAGAGATGAGCATGCCAGAGCAGAAGTGACTGTGCCGGGGGCATGGGGTGAGTGTGCCAGTGTAAGTGTGCTGAAACGAGGTCTGTGGACCGTGGCTGCGTTATGCTAATTGGATATGGGTTATGTCAGGGTCAGGAGGTGTCATGCCAGCACAGGGGGAGCCGTGGGGGTGCGTTCTCTGTGCCAGTGGCACAAGGGGCATGATCTCCAGAGATTGTCTGCCCTAGCGCGGGGTCAGAGGGCATTGCCATAGCGCAGGCTACAACAGGTGCAGAAGGGGTCATACATGCCAAGCTGTTATTTCTAAGGCCGACGTTATGCCAGGTCTGCGAGGGACGGTGGGCTTTACCAATTCTGGGGGCAGCGCTATGGCCGGGGCGTGCCAGGGGCACAGAGGGCAGAGCCCCCTCGCTACACCACACAGGGTTGAGCCCGTGCAGGACCCGTCCCACTCTGGGACTGGGGCCGTGCCAGGGCACCTGGCGGCGTGGCCGCAGCTCAGGGGGAGGGGCTCTGCCCACACTAGTGCTGCTCCAGGGAAGGCCGCAGTCTCAGGGCTGGAGAGTGAGCAGAGACAGCAGCTCACTGTGCCAGCAGTGGAGTCTGGGCAGAGTGCAGCGGGGGTTCCCACAGACACCCCCACCAGCACACGGCGCCCCGCCGCCCTGTGCGCCAGCACCCTGCGCACACCCTTGTTACCCCTCCACCCACTGACCGGCCACCCCCACAGTCACTCTGCGCTTTAATCTCTCTTATTTAGTGACCCCCAAAAACCCGAAACTTCATCGTCACCTTACGCCCCCCGGGCCCCATAACCAACCTCCGACACACCACAACATACCCTCCATCAGCAGCATCTCTTGCTGACCTGCAGCAGGCGCCACCCCCGCCCTCTCTGCCCTCCCCCTCCTCACACTCTCCTCCCAATAAAAACAAGCACATTAGTGTAAGAGCAGAGAGAAAGTTATCTGTGCATGTTCAATATGAAGTAGCAAGCTGTACGTCGCTTTGAACGGCGCCTGCAGCCAGGCAGATGCCAGAGAGCCGCACAACGCGGCTCCGGGACAAAGGCTGTGGCCTCGGGAAGCACAAAGAGTGAGTGAGGGGCTCCATCCAGCTCTAAACTCGCCCGAAAGTTCCTGGGGGTGCTGTAAGGTGACACCACAGGCGCGGGAAGGGGCTTCCGCAGACATCTCCCTGTTGCACCTTTAAGTCTAAACATAGCAGCACCCCACTCCCCGGCCCGTAAACCGGACTCACCGGCAGCGAACAGCAGCAGCAGCGGGAGGCCCGGCTCCATGGCCGCCTCAAGTTCCATCAGGCTCCGCCCCTCCCGCCCGGGGTCGAAGTCCCGCCCGGCGTTGATGACACTTCCGTTGCCAGGCAACGGCCCCACCGGCACCAATCCCAGCGCGGCTCCTCGTCTGACGTCAGAGGAGCTGCGCTTGGGATTTGTGAGGCTACCGAAGTTCCCGGGCTGCGGCGGTGTTTACGGGGAGGCAAGTTTTAATTTCCATACAATGCCACTGTGGGAGGCGGCGGTGATTTGAGACAGCGCACCTTCTAGCACAGTGCCTTCCCATGCGTAAGGGGAGAGGAGCCCGGTGAGTGGGGTTGAGGGTGGGGGTGTACGCGCGTGTGTATGTTTGAGTGTGTTTGTGCGTGCGTGCGTGCTTGTGTCTGTTTAAGGGGGGTGCGTGTGTGTATGCAGCGTGTGTCTGTTTAAGGGGGGGTGCGTGTGTGTGTATGTAGTGTGTGTATGTGCGCATGCGTGAGTGTGGCTTTGTTTGAGAATGGGAAAATGAGGCACGGCGACGTGCGCGCTCCTGAGGTAGAATCTCTGGCAGGAGACGCTCGTGATAGTCTGCTGTCCACATTCCCCTGAAAGTGATTACATAAGTTGTAGAGCCCTAGACAGCAAAGCTTCGCTTTGCTTTCGTCTAGGCTCGACCTAAAAACGGAACGCTGACCCTTTTTAACAACACAGTGACGTGGGAGTTACCCGTTTACTCTCCCCTTTTGGAGATTTGGAGGCGGGGCGAGAGTGCAGGCGAGCAGCAGGAGCTTCCGTGGAGCACAGGTGTGCGGAGCTGCCGTAGAACACAGCGCGGAGTGCAGACCGCGGGCCCTGGATCCGGAGTTTTGGGATCCGGCCGAGCTGAGTGTATCCACTACGGAGGAGTTCGTAGCCCAGAGCTTGAGAGCTCGTAGCCGCTGCAGCTTCACACCGTAACTCCAACGAGGACTCAGAGCGGTGAGCGGTGTGAATGATGCAAGCGGAGCGAACGGAGCCTGCCAGTAAGCATCTCTGTGACCAGCCTGTGTGTCTGCCCGCCGCAGCCACTGCAGTTTCACACCCGCAATTTTAACGAGAACCCTGAGCGGTGAGCGGGGTCAGCGGAGCCTGCGTGGAATCATTTCAGTGATCAGTTTGTGTGTTTGCCCGCCCCCGCCTCATTTCCCTCTCACGCTAGAAGAGGACCCTGGCCCTGTGTGTACTCTCCGTGTGTACCCCGGACTCTGCTACTGGAGCGAACCACTACCACTATTAGTGGGGCAGAAGGGGGATTTAAAGGAATGCCCACACCCAGTTGTGTGACAACAGGCAGAGCGATTAGGATCGAGCAGCAGCAGCTGTGCTGTGTGTTTGTGTTGAACTCGATTCGCTTTGGCCCCCAGGGACAACTCTGTGGATCCCCTGCTGTGGGTTTCCTGGCAGTTTATGGCCCGAGTCTTGTGGCTGTTTTCTGTACACTGTGGATGCAGGAGACTGGAGTATAACTAGTATATACTAAGAACCTAGCGAACTGGCATTGTTATTGCTGCAAGCACTGGCAGTTATAATCCCTAGTGAAAAAATAAAATACAAGCACCTTTCAACTCTTTAACTATCTTTTCAACACCAGAGTGAGTAGACATCACGCCACGTCAAATACGCAATATCCTCGTTTCTCCTCCCTGACGGCAGGTGTTCCTACTTAGAGGGGGCAAACAGGCTTGGGAGGAGGAGGAGGAGGAGCAAATAGAGCGGGGTGGTGAGGGTTTGCGCTTACAAAGACTTAAATAGAATAGGAAACACCTGGTTGTTAGTGAGATCTCGCAATAGAGCAGCAAGAGAGTTGCAAAACCCCAGGCATGCTCAGGAACTCAAAAGATTTCAAAGAGAAGAGAAGGTGTTGAGCGGTCCTTGTGTGATCTTGTGTGTTTTATGATGATGAGGTCTGGTTTCCAGCGTGTAGCCCCGCAAGGCTCTAAGCGAATCAAATCGACTGAGGTGAAACCAGAAGTGATGGTAGGGACTGGAGAAAACCCAGCTGGACTGAGCTGGGAAAAGGGAAACGGAGAACAGGAGGGAGACGTGTTAAATAACGGAAAAGGTGCCCGTTCAGAGGAGAATCTGCTTATCCCAGCCGAGGAAAGGGCTCTATACGCTCCCCTATGTAAAGACCATGTTCATATGAAGTCTCCATGTGTGGCGCAGACGTCTATAAAGAACTACTTCTTTAAGTATCATCAAATACAATCAGATAAAGATATTCACAAAGAAAACCATAAAAGAAAGTTTTCTGAGAGGGACGAACTTAGCGGGGGGTTTAGTGAGTGCACATTATCCTCTCCCCTGTCCTCCCCATTGTGTAAAAAAGAAAAAGAAAGTTGCCCTGTTAATGATCTGACCAAAACTAAGCTGCCCGAAAAAGTGGATGTTGTATCGGTTAAGCAGGACATGAAGATTCTAGTCGCAGAGGTTGTGACAGAAAAAGCGCTGACACCCACACTCGCACCCTCAACCTCACCCCATCCCTTAATTTTAGCAGGGCAGTTACAAGCTCAGGCGCAAATTCATGTCTGTGCCTCTACAGCGCAGGTGGAGCCTCTGCAGGCTAATGATTTTCAAATGGTCAGTCGAGAGTTAAGTTTTGAGGGGGTGAATGTAGGGTGTCATTTGTCTCCGCTGAAGGCACCGATTGAAAATAAATATGAAAGTGTGCTTGATAATATGTATGTACAAGGAGCTGAAGCTGGAGATGGAGTTGATGTTGGAATTCATGCTCTTAAAGATGGATCCAGCGAATCCTTTCTAGTTACTGAGGATTTACAGCCTGTCCCAAATAGTTGTTTAATTAAAGATGGCAATGTCAGCTTGATTAATCTGGATCAATCAAGTATTGAAATGGAGAATAGCTTTAATAGCCTCACTATTAATAAATCATTGTACGATCAAGATGTTGGTAGTTCTGAGAAGAATATTAGTACAATAGATCGATGTAGCTCAGACCTTAAAGAGAATATACCGTCATCATCTAAAGTTGAGGCCAATCAAACAATGGGTGAGGTTAGCACAGAACAGGGCTTATGGGACTGTTTAATACATACCATGGGTTCAATTACTAATGCGCTGAATTTCCACTCAGATAAATTGGATGTTCAGGTGGATATATTAAACACTCTAGCAAACCATGTGGCGGGTATTGACACAAAACTCTTGTATTTAACCAATCTTATTACGAAAGTTCAAGCAGATAAGAATACATCATATATAACCTGCACATGTGCACAGCTGATTGATAAGATCTCGGATCTGCCTTCAGTAGTTAGTTCCATGGTGCAAGAAGTAAAATCGTTGTCGGGTAGAAATGGTCAAGGTAGGGATGAAATGACTGCACCTTCTAATATTCTAGGCAGACTGAGTGATGATGTTACATCTCAATCTGTGAAAGATGTTAGCAATCCACAAGCTAAAACTGAAGTCCATCACTTAGTTTCTTTAGAAGACAGTTTGGCAATAGAAGGGGGGAGCTGTGATGTCTCTAGTGGAATCAACGACTCAAGTAATCTGGAAAAAGCATGTTCGAAACAAAGCAAAGAAACAAGGGTTCCACCAAAAATGACAAACCTGTCAAAAAGGGCTAGGAAAAGGCTAAGGAAAACTCACAATAAAAAAGCATATGAACTACAAACGCTTAGTAAAAAAGTGAGTATAGATCCTAACCCATTGAAAGTAAAGGGATCTGAAATAAATTCATACTTTCCGATCTTTGGCCCCAATAAAAAATCAGGACTTATTGTAAATGTAAACCAATTATTGGAGTGTTGTTAAAAAAAAACAGGGGAGGTAGAGGGTACATCCGGTGCAGTCCCCATAGGGGATGCACCAATAATAATAAAGGAAATAGTATCCGATAAAATGATAAGTGCAAGTGCAGAAGTCCATAATTTGCAATTTGGCCAAATTAGGAATCCAGCTAAGTCTAACAGTTATTTAACAAGCCGGAGTAATGATCGAGGTATTGATTTAGGACGTAAATCAAGTAATGAACTAGAGGTTGACCAAGAAGCTCAAAACAACATTGCTAATCAGATACTAGCAAGTCACACTGTCCAGCAAGATGATAATAAAATTATTCAAGAGGTCCATTTAGGGACACAAGAGCTATTAATCAAGGATGTCGAAGAAGGTAATTTGCCGACGGAAAGAGATGGGTCGTCAGTTATGGAAAATATATGCCCCCCTGTTATTATGAAGAAAGAAAATAGTGAGTATTTAAACCTGTCGCCCGAAACAAGGAAAGTGGCCTTCAGCCCCCAATACATATCTAGAGGCCCGCACGATATTTTAAACCGTGGCAATATTTTGAAATTACTACGTGTTATTACAGACCTTAAAGATGTGGTAACTACGGATCTCGAATCAGTGGAATTTAAGGAAGAAGATGCACACTCCGATAAGGAGATAACAATTACAACTTGGCTAAACAGGGACATTGCAGACAAAATAATGGCGAATGTTAGTGTATTTGAGAAATGGGGTATTAAAGTTTGGAGACCACAAGAATCTTGTTATCCAATGGTGTTGATTCCAATTGAGCCCCATGATATAATGCAGCAAAAAAGTGATGAGAATAAAATATGTCTGGCTAGTCAAAAACGAGATGATAAAAAAACAACCAGAACAGAACAGGTTAGAGTTTTAAAAAATGCATCAGGCGCAACTAAGGAATTAAATATAGCATACGGCATTAAGATAAGGAGTAGCCAATCTGGTTTGCGGACCTGTGAAACATTGAAGAAAGTCCCAGAGTTACAAGACGATTGGAGTTGGCTTCCAGGAATATTAATTAAGCAAAATCACGAAAAGAATGATTGATGTAGTTCAAATCCTCTGACTCTATGTTCCTGGAACACCAATGGCTTAAAATCGCTAATTGAAGACCAAGGGGTAATGGATTTCCTGAAAGCGTCCAGTATAATAATGTTGCAGGAAACCTGGTCGACGACTAATGAACCCCTTATCGGCTTCATAGAATACTGTAATAATGCAACACATGAAGCCAACTCAGGTCGCCCACGTGGGGGTCTTTCTATATACATCTCTGCAAATCTTAAAGCATCTCACTTTGAAATTGACCTCCATGTTAAATGGCTCCAGTGTGTTAAACTAATAGCCAGTCACTCAATTATCTTATTAAATGTGTACTTAAGTTGTAAAAAGAAAGTTAGATCTTCTCAAATAATCCTGCTTTGGGGAATGGTAAAAACTTTATATTATGAGCATTTGGATTCAGTATTTATTATTTCAGGTGATTTTAATATGCACTTTGATCCTTTTAATGGGCAGACTCTTGACTTAAAACGGTTAGCTCAATGGACAGAATATGAGTTAAAAAAATACAACTTAAAGATTCTGCATGATTCTGATAATATTCCTACATTTAACAAGGGTGAATGTTCCTCTGTAATAGACTATACTATACTGTCTGAGAAATTAAATAATTTAGTAAAAAATTACGAGATTGTCCCAAGGATCGAAAGCGATCACAATCCACAAGTCATTCTCTTTGACATTGACCCGGAGTATCTGCCAGAAACTAGGACTATGATAAAAGTTCCAACAGCCTTTAATCTTAAAAGGTTAGTTTGGAATGGAAAAACTGAGGATAAAATCTTGGGCGTTCTTGGCTGTTTAATTCAGGATACGCATTCTGCTTACGGTGAAGGGCAGTCTATGGTTGAGCTTTGGTCTCATTTGTGTGATAAATTAGTAGCTAAATTTGCTAGAGATGAGCCCTGTAAAGGTATAACACTAAATCCCCGGAGACCAGGATGGTATTCCTTCCACTTACTTTATCAAAAAAGAAAACTTAATAAAGAAATAAGATTACTTCACAGGAATAATACCAGGCTACCGCGTCTCAATATATCATGTAAAATTAGAGAGTTAAAACAGAGATACAAGAAGGAAATATGGATAGCAAAACAAGATTATTATGAATCAACTTGGGCAAAAGTCCATCATGCGTGTAAATCCAAAGACCTTCGGTTATTCTGGAGCATCATTAATGATATTGAGAATGGTAATAATAGAGCCAGCAGTGCTAATGTTGATGAAGTGAGTTGGGTGAGCTTTTTTAATGAAAAAATTGATACAGAATATTTAGATAATGATAAATATAGTAATATATTAAATGACCTGCATAAAGTAAAAGATAGGGGGAGTGGGGGTGGCATCTCTCCTCCTCTTTGTAGAGTAGATATGGAACCCTGGTAGCTCAATAAAGTAAAAAAGGCGATAAAAAGGATCAAATCCAACGGTGCACCGGGTCCAAATGGTATCCCGAATGCAATATTTAAGGCTGAATTGAGTAATTGGCCTGAGTTATTAATGCTTTTATTTAATGAAATTCTTAAATCAGGTCTTCTTCCGTTATCCTGGCACGGGAGAATTATACAGCCGATTTACAAATGTGGCCCACAGGATAATCTGGCTAATTACCGTTTAATTACACTCACTGACGTAGAGGCAAAAAATATTTGCTAGTTGCTTGCTGGAAGAGTTAGAGACTTGGGCCTCACAGGAGGAGCTGATTCCTAAATTTCAAACAGGGTTTAGAAGGGGCGAATCAACCCACACGAATTAGATTTTATAAACGTTATTAGGTGAGAGAGCCAAAAGTAGGAAGCAAAGATTATATGTTTGTTTTATTGATTTAAAAGCCGCTTTTGATTCTGTACCACGAAATAGACTTTGGAGGAAGCTACAGAATTGGGGTATTCCAGAGTCTCTATTAAAAATGATTATATTGCTATACTCCAACACCTGGGTGCAAATCAAATTAGGCGATGGCAAACACATGACCCAACGTTTAGTAACAAATGTGGGACTAAAACAGGGGTGTGTCTTGGCTCCTTGCCTTTTTATTCTTTTTATGGCTGATTTACCAGTCCATTTTAAAAATATAAATTCGCATTCGCCTTCTATTCATGGCCAGGAAATCAAATACATGCAATATGCAGACGATACGATTTTAATGAGCCAAACAGAAATAGGATTAAAAAGGTTAATTAACTCTATTAATGGTTATGTTATACAAAACGGCCTGACAATTAATATAAAAAAGACAAAGATAATGACTATGGGAAAAGGGAAGCCAAGGATTAAAGAGTGGAATATTAACGGTATGATAATTGAAAATGTGAAATTATACAAATACCTTGGAATCATGTTTGACGATGGTTTGATTTTTAGACAGCATTTTAACAGTCTGGAAGCTAGGGGTTGCTCACTTGCATTTGCTTTTAGAAAATTAAGAGACAAACTATTATGCCCCAATTACAACCATCTGATAAAGGTGATGCGAGCAAAATTAATGCCATCTTTGGAATATTGCTCATTCATCTTCAGGGGCAAAGACGCTAAAGTGCTCGACGATATAGAGATTAGAATATATAAAACTGTTTTTAAAATCCCCAAATATATTAGTCGAGCAAACGTAAGACTGGAATTTGGTTTGAAAAAACAATCCCTGGCGCGTCAATCTACATTCTTGAAGTCTCTTTTAACATTAGTCCGTTCAGAGGAAGGCTCACTGGCAAATTTATGCTGGCTGGAAATCTCAGAAGGGGAATATTCAAAAAATTGGCAGCTGTATTTTAATGAATGCATAAGTAAATTTGACTGCTCTAATTTGGCTGATGAATTGAGGAGCAGGATAGTTTTTAAAAAAGAAATGAATCAAATGGCCGCATTATTAACGACTATAGCGGACAAGGAGGAATTAAGAAAAAGAAGTCATTTCTGGACAGTTGCTAACTCTTTCGATAGGCTGTCACCTCAATCTTACTTGTCTTATCATTTAAAACCTAGACTTAAGAATAAATTTATGTATTTAAGGCTGGGAAGATATCCGACAAAGGATGGTATACCGAAATGGGAAAATCAATGGGCATCGAGCATCTGCAGGCTTTGTAGTCAAAGGGAGGAAACACTAACACACATCGTAACCTTATGTCCAGCTTTGGCAGAGGCTCGGAAGTTGATCTTAAAACCAATTTTTAATGAATTAGGAATTAGAACATGCAGGCAAGCAATTATTACCTGTTTGAGTGGGGCCAATATCAAAGTTACCTACCACTTTGTTAAGTTCATTATTATTGTTGAGAAGAAACTCAAAGACGAAGAACAAGTAAATAACGGTTTATTGTGACCCAAAGTAAAAAAAAAAAAAAAAAAAAAAAAAAACTTCTTTTAGGAATTGTTTAAATCAAACTGTATGCCAGTTGAAGGGTCTATTAGTTTAATTTACTATAGTTACGCATATTGCACTTTACTATAGCTAGCAAATGGAAAACAGCAAAAAATGTATTAGAATAGTATTTCCTACTGCTAACACTGTCACTTTAAGTTAAATGCTGCTATAACAGTGATTGCTGCTAATATATTGTACTCTAGTTAATACCTGTATTTTAATCAGTGTGTAAAAGCTTAAACATTATTATGGAATTGACTGTATTAATGCAATTTTAGATGATTATTTTAATATGATTATAACTCTGTGCATAGTATATGTTTGTATATGTAGGTTGCTTTTATCTATTCTTGTTTGTAATGATTTTAATTAATCAACAAATAAAACTTATTACTACTACTCTCCCCTTTTAGTTCACAACCGCTGCTGCAAATCATCACAAACGAAAACAGTACCTTAAGGAAATCTACTCTGTTGCGTCTTTTCCTTGATGAGCACTTATCCACTACAACGAATCATGAAGTAACAGACCGCTCAAATGACGCTGGATTTCAAGAGAAATCTTTAAGGTAACCGCTTATTCTTTTTCTTCTTCCGTGGGTCTAGCAGACACCTGTACCTCGTCGCCACGTTTTTTGTAGTGATAAAGTCCACAATTAGTAGGTTTAGTTAAAGTAAAGGTTTATTCGTAGTACAGGTGCTGCACAGCAGCTGGCTTTACAGACAGTAGCTGACGCTTTCATTTTTAACAAGGTTCTTTTTAGAATGCAACAGGCATTCGGAAAATGAAGAGAACATTACACTGTGCTTTAATCATGATTACAAATTATTTTGGTATTCATTTAGATATATTCATGAATATATATCAAGTTACTTTGACTATGGTGAAATAGTCTGTTTTCTCTCCCAGGAAATTTATGATGTATACTATACATTTTCCCATGAGTCTGTCTTTCATGTTTATCTATGTTTGTTCACAGTTTTCATAGAAAATAGAGCACATCCATATGTGGAGAGGGACTCTGACAAGACCATTGAGGTCGAAACGTGTCAGTCAAAGTAAAAACTTTTTTTTCATAAGCTCCCGGAGTGCGGGTCCATCTTTGCGCGGCAGCGCTAGACTATATACATATACATATATATATTTATAATATATATATATATATATATATATATATATATATATATATATATATATATATATATATATATATGTTGCAGGTTTTACCGTAGTAAGTATCACACGCACTCAAAGTGGTACAGCTGGTGAAGGTTTATTTTCCAAAGTCACGCTACGCGTTTCAGCACCGAGGTGCCTTGTTCACACGTTTAACCTAACCATAGGCCCCAAACTAACTAAAAGACCACTTATAACTTATAGACGAGGCCGCAATCTAAGAGACATGTTGGTCAAAAGTGACATAACGAACACCACTGGCCAACATATACAAGGATTAAAAGGCTTTTATCCTTGTGGTCACTGTAGAGCCTGCCGTAAAAGTGTCATGGTTAAGGACTTTGAAGTGCCAGGTACTCAAAACAAAAGACAAATCAAACAATTCTTGACCTGCAGCTCCGCCTATGTGATCTATATCTTGGAGTGTCCATGTGAAAAAAGATATGTGGGCAGCACTTCTTGTATGGCAAAGAAAAGGGTACAAGAACACCTGAGGGCAATCACAAACAAAGACCCCAAATACCCAATTGCCAGACATTTCTAAGAAATGCATCAATCCAACAATGATCTGCTAAGGTACTTTGTTATTGAACAGGTCAACAGTTCGAAAAGGGGTGGCAATCGTGAACTTGCCCTAAGAAAGAAAGAATCAAAATGGATATTGGAGTTGAAAACCAAATATCCTGGGGGGCACAACCAGGATGAGGAGCTTGCAACCCATCTCCTTATGGACTAATGTTTCCAGTTCCTTACAAATGTACATTGTATCTGTCTTCAATTGTAAAATATGAGAGATGGTATCGGAAAATTAACAATGTTGTTATTTCTGTAACTATATATGATGAAGTCTTTGAATCTTTGAATTTTAACCAATTTTAACCATGTGTTTGTAATTTTCTCTTCTAGGAGCATGTGGGGAACTTTATCATTTTTGAGCACTGCACTGAATCCCACATGGCATCCGCGAATGGAAGACTCTCACTTCACAAACGTTAAAGCTAAGACATTCACCCTCACTTTTCTTTGTTGTCTTAATCCTTTTTGCACTTCGTTCCAGTGTGTGGGAACAAAAGCAGTTTTTAATGACTTTTCACCAAGTGCATAGACTGGGTTCCTTTGAATAGACTGGCTAGACCACCTCTGTGATCTTAAAATTATCGAATGGACTCCACAGTATATCAGTGAATGGATCATGAGTGTGTTATTCATACAAATGTTTTGTTAAATATCCTTTTTCTTAATATGCTCACGATACGTATGGGCACTAGACCGCGTGTATCGTTGATGTTTATCTTACATTGTTTCAATCGGGCACTAGACCGAGGGCAATTTTATTCCTTGAAATTCTCATGCGAGTACTTGAGCATGGGATATCAACGTACTTGTTCATTTATTTTTAAGTACAAATAACTGTCGGGGGACCTCGAATCAGTGGTTACCTTCCCGGGGCAATATGGCGCCCACATTGGACAATTTTGACAGTTGTAAAAGTCACTCAAAACCCCGTCTCCTTAAAAACCTTATGAATGTAAATATGATTTTATTAAGTGTAACAGCTCGGATAACTCGAGCACAAATGGGGTATCCATTCCATGTTTAGGAGCCATCATGTCTATAATGAACCATTGATTTTGAGTACACTTAACAATGGCCGCCATGATTTCCATGTGTATCAAGTACTTTCTTTATGTTTATGGCACAATGTGATCGGTTTGTTTGCACTTTAAAACTGCTTCTCACTCTGGTTAGGTTAAATGTGTGAACAAGGCACCTCGGTGCTGAAACGCGTAGCGTGACTTTGGAAAATAAACCTTCACCAGCTGTACCACTTTGAGTGCGTGTGATACTTACTACGGTAAAACCTGCAACCTATTGAACTTTCCTCGGCGGTTGGGGGCCGCCGGGCTTTGACACGCCACCTGACAACGGGACTGGGATCCCAGAAACTAACCCTCTTGCAGTATTTGGATGGATATATATATATATATATATATATATATATATATATATATATATATATATATATATATATATATATATATATATATATATATATATATATATTCACAGAAAAAACCATAGGTTTGACACATGTTATAGTTAGCTGGAAATTTTACTGACATAAAACCAATGACATTCCACGTTATAGTTAGTTGGACTCACTATAACTTGCGCGTGCAATGCACTGCTGATGACGTCACATATTACATCACTCATGACATGGTCAGTGACATCACTCATGACATCACTGATGACACCATCCAGTGAATATGTCTCTTTCTGAAAAATAAATATTAGTGAGTAATGTTTAAATATTTAAATATATATATTAGTGTTTCACTTTGTGTATAAGTGGCTACATGTGTTGGTAAGTAGCTACATGCGTATGTATATGGGTTATTAGATGTTTCTCTTAGTATCAGTATGAGTGTCTATATGGTTTGGTGGGGGTATTACTTAGCACATAGATGCATGAGTGACTGACTCTCTGTTTGTATGTGTTTTGAAGACAGCATATGTGCAGGACTGTATGGGTGGATGAGTGTGTATATGTGTTTGTTAGTGAGTGAATGACTGTCTCACTAGTGTCTTTATCAGTAACGACATATGTTTTAATCTAGTATATGTGAATATTGATGTATATAAGTGAGTATATGTGAGAGTAAGAGATTGAAAGAGTTCCTGTTTAAATAAGTATGTGTTTCTATAAGTGATTGTTTAAGAGAATAAATATGTGTAATTTTCAATAGAAGTAAGGTGGAAGTGTGTGTATAACTCTATATTCAAATAAATGGATGTTCAATAGTTTATTTGCACGTGTGAGTATGTCTGTGAGTAACTTTTCGATGATTGTCAGTGTGTAACAGGATGTATAGGTGTATCATTTCATATGATGAGTGAGTATATGTATGAGTGGATGTGTATATAGATGGTGGAATTACTGAATTACTTGTTGTAACTGATATGGGTATCTGCATTTTTTTTAAAATTTCAGTTTCTATTTTTGAATATGTGTTTCAAGGGTTACATTACAGTGAAAGGAGGTCTGTCACTATGTCACAAGGATGGTGTCATCAGTGATGTCACTGACCATGTCATGAGTGATGTAATATGTGACGTCATCAGCAGTGCATTGCACGCGCAAGTTATAGTGAGTCCAACTAACTATAACGTGGAATTTCATTGGTTTTATGTCAGTAAAATTTCCAGCTAACTATAACATGTGTCAAACCTATGGTTTTTTCAGTGAATTTCATAGGTTTTTTAAATGCTACTTCCTAACTATAACGTGTGTAAAACCTATGTTTTTTTCTGTGAATTTCATTGGTTTTTAAAATGCTAATTCAGAAAAATGTCGTGTAGGCAACCTATACTTTTGGCAATAAAGTTCTGGCAATATTTTTTTCGAAAACAAGCCGTTTTCTTCACTGTTCAAGTTGCATAGAGACTCCTTGTAAAGCAATACAGAATTCGAAAGTCTGTACCTTGCCTTTTTTTAAACACATTAAAATTTGTCTGTAAATAAAAAAAGCCTTACTAAACTTTCGTGCGCGACCCGGTGTGCGCACTCTCGGCAACAGTTGTCAATAAAATGGATATCGCATTTCCAGGCTTTCGTGCGCGACCGAGTGCGCGCACAGGCCTATATATTTCGTGAAAACCTTGCGATTTGAACTTATTGAATTTCTTCATACACCCCTTAAAGAACCTATAGTACGTCAAAGAGACTGTACCTAGACTTCTTTTTTATTCTTATGAAACTTTTCAGTAAATGGAGCCGAATGTCTTTTTAAACTTTCGTGCGTTACCGGATGTACACACCTTGGTATTTTTTTTAGAAATATAAAACGTTTCATACTTTAACAATTGTGTGTTTAAATCCAGCTCAGAAGATATACAAAATCAGGATGGTAGTTGGTTCAACCCGGACCGTTTATTAGAGGTAGATCGTCCGACTCCACCGGAAGACACCCCTAATAAAAAAGACATATATATAAAATGCGGACTAGCCGCTGTATCGTGCTAGCAAACTATAACATATAAATCGTTAGAAAAAACTAAAGGAATCGAGCAAAATCAGTAGGCCACTGATGAGATCTTTTTTTGACCTCGCTAAAATAGAAAAATTAGGAACAACCCCTCATGAGAAATATGAAACTAGTGAGAGAAACCGAGCTCGACGCCATGATGGCTGCAAGACAGCTCGGCTCCGCCGCCCACCCCACCTAAAATAACGACAAACACTATGCAAATATTATAAATATATACAACACACCAGCAAATTAACAGGATAAAACGTTTTATTAAATAACTATTTACATGGAACCTACTGCAACATGAAAACAACACTTCTAATTGCTTCTTAGTAGTTTCAATTCTGAAATTGAACACCCAGTACATCCAGAGGTCATGTCCGACAAGTTGTGTGGGGGGATGCCTTGCTAATGCCGCCACCCCCACCACCTTCTGTAGGAAGGACTCTGGATATCCTTGGTCCCTGAGAGGCTTCGATGTCCCTGCCTTGCACAAATGTCATAAGTTCTGGATGTTGAGAGCCATACTTCAGGGTCCGACAGGTTGTGTGGGGGGATGCCTTGCTAATGCCGCCACTCCCACCACCTTCTATAGGAAGGACTCTCGATATACTTGGTCCCTGAGAGGCTTCGATGTCCCTGCCTTGCACAAATGTCATAAGTTCTGAATGTTGAGTGCCATACTTCAGGGTCCAAGAAACATGGACTCGGAGGGGGCGCTTGGCTCCTGCCCCCTCCCCAAGTCTTGTTCCCCTGGTATGGCCTAAGATCGCCCCTGACATAGGCGGCCGGCTCCCGGGGTCAGGCGGAACTTCTTGCTTTTTGATGCCTCTTCCATTCTGGACCTTGTCCCACAATCTGTTTGACCTGAAGACACGTCCTGCGGTGCCCTGGTCCAACCATCACATTTACACCGTCTCACCCGCCATCCGGCTGAATTGCACCCACTCTTCCGATACAGCGACAGGCGGCTGCCACGGAGCTCAGGAAATGGCGGTCGGCTCCACAGACTTGGGCCTGGCCTGCAAGGATGGCTCTGGGCAACCCTGGAACTCGGACGCTTGACTGCTAGGGCATGAGCCCCATTCCCAAAAGCGTCCCGTCAGCCTTGAAGATTCTACAAGAGTCACCGAGACCCCCGACTCCTGCAGACTTCCGGTGGGGAGCGACTGCCATGATTGCTTGCGGAATGGCCACGACGTAGCCACGGTGTGCTCTCATGCTGACGCCAGCTTCAGTCTGAAACATCCAGAAAGACTGTAGACTACCAATTTGATCAGTTCCGGTGGAGCCCAGACGACGTATCGCGTTCTTGCGTAATCCGTCATATGACGCGCCGCGTTAGCGCACCCGGAAGTGCTCCGGTGAGCGAGGCGCGAAGCGCAGCTTCCCGGAAGCAATGCGGAGCGCGTAACGTAAGCAATTACATTTCAGTTGATTCTCCCTCACAATATTTTCAATGTCACATAAAAGTCACCCATCACCCACTGCCATCTCTGGCTGTTTCCATGGTAACACCTCATTCTGCACCTGGCTGAAGGCACAGGTCAAAAGTTCATATCTCAACGTTCTACAGCAAAGTAACAACACTGTTTTCCCTCCAGAAACACCTGCCAATCCACAGCTCTGTTACATGTCTTTTTTTTCACACCCAATAGTACTTTTCGTTTAACATAAACATTAACATGCAACGTACTGTTCAATCTCCACTTCTTACAATCAACCAATCATTTTTATTTTTTAAACCACACCCAGCCTCTTCCTTTTTCTTTATTTAGAATTTCAACTTCTAACTACCATTCCACTTCCAGAACCGATCGGAGGACGACTACAAATCCCTTGAAAATGAAGGTCTGGCTAATAGGACACAGTTATATTCACTGGAGTGAAAAATATGCAGTAAGCAGACGAATTTGCAACCTCAGCTTACCAAATGTACACATAACATGGATTTCCAAAAGAGGATTGAAATGTCACCAATTGATTCCATTGGTGAAAACTTTTATGCATCTCCCAGAACCAGACCTTATAATTGTGCACTGTGGTGGGAACGATCTAGGCACAATCACTGGGGTAGGTCTGGAAATGCTTCTAAAAGACACCTTTCGACAATTGATGACACTTTTTCCTCGATCTGCCTTGGTATATTCCAATATATGCCAAAGACAGAAATGGAATTGGTCCAATCACCATTGTGCACAATTTGAGAAAGCAAGGAGACATGTAAATAAATCTGTTTCTGCGTTCCTCAGAGATTATAGCATGGGTTCTATTTACCACAACAACTTGCGTTACCACATGCAAGACGTCTATAGGAGAGACGGTGTTCATTTCACGAATGAGGGAAACAGAATCTTCCTCTGCAACATCAGGCTCTGCATCGGTACTTACTTATAAATGCAGAAAATACTCAATTAACACAATGGCTCTTTTCAGAGCCACCTTATATCTAAGCACTCAAACTTCTGATTTATCTCCATTTTCACACTCTTGTAAAAAGGTGTGCGCGACCGAGTGCGCGCACCACGCAACTTAAAAAAAAATATATATATATATATTTTCGCCTTTAAGGGCCTTACTGCACACCCTGAGAAAACCTACGCAGCAAAACAATCTCTACCTTCTCCCCTTTCCATATTCCAACGCTTTGAAATCAACAATATATTTACTCGCAATGACAAAATGGTGGTCAACACTTCCTGATTTCCTTCGAATCGAACGTTAACAGACGTCACGCAACAAAATTCCGCTCGCGCGCGCAGCCGTTTGGGTGCGCGCAGATGTGCGCGCGTATAGATATATAATTGACTTTAACTTTAATTTCCTCAGCAACTACTGAACGGATTTACACCATTCCAAAAAAAGCGTAATCTGCGAGCCGGACTGTACAGTTTTGCCAAATTTCTTATAAATCCATTCACCCGTTCGACCTGTAGCCGAGTCTAAAGGTCCTATGGAAAATAACATGGAGAAAACACGTTTTGGGACCCCCCTTTTATCTCAGCCCCCACTTGACCAATCCCCCCCAAACTTTTAGGGAAGGAGCGCAGCGGACCGAGCCATCTTCTTTGAGAAATTCGCTAAGATTCTTCAACCAGGGCCAAAGTTATTCCAAATAGAATGTTGAGGATTTCCTATGGAAACTAGGTCCTAACTATAACTACCTACTGGCGACCGCCAGTAGGTAATATATATATATATATATATATATATATATATATATAATTCCAAAAAACAGCGAGGTCCTTCCGGGATCCCAACTCCCCAGTCAGGTTGCGCCTCAAGTTCGGCGGACCGCGCCGACCGAAATTTACTATAATCCACAATTTGCTTAAAAGCAAGAAGATGCACTCAGGAATACTGCAGCATAACGAGTTTATTGCCCAGTTAACACGCTACACGTTTCAACAATGAATCTTGTCTTGATCACACGTCGAAGATTCATTGTCGAAACGCGTAGCGTGTTAACTGGGCGATAAACTCTTGTGCTGTGTTGTATATATATATATATACAAACACAAAATTACCCTTCTTCGCCCACGTCCAGGTCTCTGTGTTAATATATATATAATTAGATTGGATCATTGACAGAACATCGACACACAAAATATCGAGAGGACAAAATATCGAGGTCAAAATATTGACTGCAAAAATATTGACTTCCTATCTACAAACAGGTAAGTACAAAAATATCGACTCAAAAATATCGAGTGTAAAAAATATAGACTGTCAAAATATAGAATTTTTTAAATGTCTTAAAAGTAAATTAAAAGTAATATAATAATACATTAAATTAATTTAAACATATTTAAAATACTTAAATAAACGTAAAATTGAGAAATAATTAATGTAACTTTAAAAAAAAATATATTTTTAATACATATATATATATATATATACATATTATTTACAAAACATATACAATATTTTTACCGTAGGATAGCGAAAGGGTTACATTTACTGTAACAACTCCAGTGAGTACAACAGTAGGGAAAGCATTGGATAGCGTAGGGGAAAAAATTACTATTCCCACTCCAGAGAGTGCAACAGTATTGAAAGCGTTGGATAGCGTAGGGGTAAAAATACAATTCCCACTCCAGAGAGTGCAACAGTAGGGAAAGCGTTGGATAGCGTAGGGGATAAAAATTACTATTCCCACTCCAGAGAGTGCAACAGTAGGTAAAGTGTTGGATAGCATAGGTGTAAAAATTACTATTCCCGCTCCAGAGAGTGCAACAGTAGGGAAAGCGTTGGATAGCGTAGGGGAAAAAATTACTATTCTCACTCCAGAGAGTGCAACAGTAGGGAAAGTGCTGGATAGCGTAGAGGTAAAAATTACTATTCACGCTCCAGAGAGTGCAAAAGTAGGGAAAGCGTTGGATAGCGTAGGGGTAAAAATTACTATTCCCACTCCAGCGAGTGCAACAGTAGGGAAAACATTGGATAGCGTAGGGGTAAAAATTACTATTACCACTCCAGAGAGTGCAACAGTAGGGAAAGCGTTGGATAGCGTAGAGGTAAAAATGACTATTCCCACTCCAGTGAGTGCAAAAGTAGGGAAAGCGTTGGATAACGTAGGGATTTAAATTACTATTCCAACTCCAGTGAGTGTAACAGTAGGGTAAGCGTTGGATAGCGTAGGAGTAAAAATTACTATTCCAACTCCAGAGAGTGCAACAGTAGAGAAAACATTGGATAGCGTAGGGGTAAAAATTACTATTACCACTCCAGAGAGTGCAACAGTAGGGAAAGCGTTGGATAGCGTAGGGGTAAAAATTACTATTCCCACTCCAGTGAGTGCAACAGTAGGGAAAGCATTGGATAGCGTAGGGGTAAAATTCACTATTCCCACTCCAGTGAGTGCAACAGTAGGGAACGCATTGGATAGCGTAGGGGTAAAAACTACTATTCCAACTCCAGTGAGTGCAACAGTAGGGAAAGCGTTGGATACGTAGGGGTAAAATTACTATTCCAACTACAGTGATTGCATTAGTAGGGCAAGTAAATACTTCTTATTTAAATATAAATAATATAAATAGTAACACCAATTTCAAATTAAATAAAATATTTTACAATTGTGTAAAATATATTAAATAATCAATTTAAAATACAAATAAAAATAATTTAATAATAAAAATTACCTAATAATAGTAATTATTTACCTATTGAAAATAAAATAAATAACAATTTAAAAGTATTTTTAAAAATTAACTCAATGCATTTTTTTATTCAAAAATGTAATTACTTACAATTAAATTACTTCACAATCTATTCTCCTAAAAACACACAACCCACTACAGAAATTAATGTAATAAAAGTAACATAATTATCAATTAATGAATTACAATAAATGTCAAAATATATTTTAATTAATAATTAATTTACGATTACTTTTAAATAAATACCAATAATTAAAATAACATATTTAAATAATTATAATTAAATTACTTCCCACCCTATTCCCCTATAAACACACAACCTGCTCCAGAAAATAAATTACTAAAATAAACATATTTATCAATTAATCAAATAAATTTAATTACCAATTATATTTTAATTAATTGCCAATTAATAATTAATTAAAAATTAATTTTAAACAAATACCCACAAATTAAATTACGTATTTATTTAATTACAATAAAATTAATTCCCACCCTATTCCCCTATAAACCCCCACAACCCACTACATAAAAAGCATTAATAACATTGACATATTTATCAATTAATCAATTAAAATTAATTACCAATTATATTTTAATTAATTGCCAATTAATAATTAATTAACAATTAATTCTAAATAAATACCCAAAAATTAAATTACATATTTAATTAATTATAATAAAATTACTTCCCACCCTATTCCCCTATAAACCCACAACCCGCTACATAAAAAAATTAATAACATTAACATATTTATTAATTAATCAATTAAAATTAATTACCAATTATATTTTAATTAATTGCCAATTTTCAATTGACTAACAAATAATTCTAAATAAATACCAATAACAAAAATAACATATTTAATTTATTATAATTAAATTACTCCCCCTCCCTATTCCCCTATAAACCCACAACCCGCTACAGAAAATAAATTACAAAAAATCTAATATTAAACAATTAATTCAAACTAAATACCAATAAATAAAATAACATATTTAATTAATTATAATTAAATTACTTCCCACCCTATTCCCCTATAAACCCACAACCCGCTACAGAATTATATTACACAAAAATTAAACATTAACTTACCTTAAATTCGATATTTTTGTTGTCTATATTCTGTCTAGTCGATATGTCCATTCTATTTTTTTGATTAGATATTATTGCTATTCTAGTCGATATTAAATTTTGCTAGTCGATATTTTTGTAGTCTATATTATGTCTAGTCGATATTATGTCTATTCTTTATTTTTGACTCAATAATATGTCTAGTCGAAATGAAAAACTCAATATTTTGACTAGTTACCAATTAGATTATTTTTTTGTTTCATTTTTGATGATACATTTTTCAAACGAAAGCAGAGAACCGCCATGGGGACATGTTTTGCCCCGAGCTTCACTAACCTGTTCCAAGGATGGTGGGAGGATCAGGTGATTGGTTCCCTGGAGACATTTACTTTACATGTCATCCTCTGAGTGTGTTTTATTGACAATCTCTTTATTATTGGGAAAGGGGGACTGCAGAGAGCTAATAACTTTGTAAGTAGATTGAACAACAATTTAAACCTTAAGTTCATCAGTACAATAAGTGACAGCTACATTCATTGTCTTGATGTGAACGTAAAGGTGAAAAACAATGCAGTCAATGTGAATCTGAATAGGAAAAGCACAGCGGGCAACATGGTACTCCATGCGAGCAGCAAACACTCCAAATCCCTCACACAGAGCATCCCTTATGGAGGGCTATTACATGCTAGATGTAATTGTAGCACTGAGGATGAATTTCTGCAAGAGAGTACTATCATGCTTCAAAGATTTGGAGAGAGGGGTTACTCAGAACACACACTTTGCAGGGCTTTGGAAAAAGCTAGGAAAGCCCCAAGATAAGATTACTCATTCCCAAAAGACCCACACACATCAACCCAGGGAGGGGTGAGATGAGATTCATTACTTCATTCAATAACCAATCAAGAGATGTTAGGGAGATTCAGACCAAAACCTGGGACATCTTACAATGCGTGGAGAGCCTCAAATATGTACTAAATGAACACCCCAAGATAACCTATAGACCTTAAAGACAGACTAAGCAATACGGATATTCAGTAAACTATGTGGCTAGCCAGCAGGAAGAGGTTTTTTTCACATGCAAGAAGTGCAAGGCATGTAGAAACAGTAAGGACACACAAAAATACAATTCACACCTTAAGGGTGAAACAAGAGGCATTGGTACATTTCTGACTTCACAATTTGTCTTAATGTGTTCTTGCAACAGGTGGTACATTAGAAGTACCATTCATCCAGTAACAAAATGAGTACTGAACATATGATGGCCATTACACACGAGAACAGACACTATCAAGTAGTCATGCACTTTACATGGGCACACAACAAAGACAATGGTCTTTTGAGTTTTTAGCCATTGATAACATTGAACCTACAATCAAAGGTAGTGATAGGGAATTTTGGAGTCTAAGTACATAGTTGAGTTGAATGCCAACATACCGATGGGTTTCAACACTGATATAGAGTTGAATGTTCATCTGGGTTAGATGCATGGAATGTAGGCATGTGAATATGAACAGTGCTCTGTTGATGCTTGTCATGCATACAAATGATGTTAAATGATTTCAACCTGCACTTTTTGTTGTTTACTTCTCTCTAGTTGTTTCTCTCTTTTGTTGTTTTTCACCTTTCTCACGCTCTATGTTGATAATTCCTACCGGGCTAGCCTAAGACACACGTATTATTGGAATATGTCTGTTGAAGGTCTATTCCACTTAAGAGCCATTCATTCTTTGGTGGATCTGGATGGTTCTGAAGCCAATGAGACGTAACATGTATGAAAGAGAACGCCAATGTAGTCTGTCAACCCTATTTTTATACAGACTTATATTTATGCGTGGACTCTGGCCTATTTGGCCCCTGAGTGCATCTAGAAAGAGGTATTAGTGAGATGTGAGGGCGTTCAGATACCTCTGAGGTAGATATGTACCCCCAACTTGAAGGCAGCACTGGGTTCAGCGCATGGCATTATGTTATTCTAGTTGTGGATTCGGTATATATATTTTTTTTCTTAGATTTTTTAAACATTTATTTTCTCTAGGGTCAGGATACCTTCATGTGGGCAAGGTCATTCTCCTCCTAGACCTACAATGTGCATAGCTAGATTTGGTATCTTGGTAACTGGCTAGTTTAGATATCATGCTTTGGCCTGGTGCATTCTAGTTGGGTGTAGAGAATAATCAAGTGGCATATATGTTCATATATGTTCTTCTTTCTCAGATCTGAATTAAGCTACAGAAAGGTATAGACATAGGATGTCAATTGCAACATTTCTGAAACAGGTTGGGGTACAGATTACACGTTCTGTTAGATATGCCTGCCCACTGAGGCTAAATTTCCCTCCTTTCTTACCCTTTCCCTTTAGCAGGCAGGGGAACTGTGAACCTGGCAATTTGGATCTAGCCAATAGCTATCACCTCCCACTGGGGCTGTTGATGTACTAGACAGTATAGATGCACATTCACTTACTTAAGGCTAGTCACAGTGAATATGTGTAGGAATCTGAATCTTTATATATTATAAAAAAGTGAGGTATATTGTGCACAGAGTCCAGTGGAACCCCAAAGGTAGGCAGAGGTAAAAGTAGATAGCACCTTACTCTCTATTTGTGGTAGTATGGTCAAGCAGTAAGGCTTTATCAGACGGTTGTGTTACGCATTTGTTGTACACACTCATCCGTAAATGTTATAACACACTCAAAGACGGAACTTCAGACCAATTTGTTTGTATAAAAAATATTCTTTTAGTTATTTTATTTCCTAGAACCAAGCAAGCCTGGCACAGATAAATGATAAATACATTGCAGTAATATTACAGTTTGTAAACAGTAATCAAACCTACGTATATATACATCTACAATTCAAAACTGTTAGATGTGGGGTTCTCTAGTTGGCAGAGGTAGGTACCTTTGTCCAAATAAGTACCCTTGCGTCTAGTCAGGGTAAGGGGGTACACTCCTAAAATAACCCCTGCTCACCCCTTGGTAGCTTGGCATGAGCAGACAGGCTTATCTCAGAGGCAGCGTGTAAAGCATTTGTGAACACATACATTAACCCAGTGACACCACTAAAGATGAACACCACACAAGTTGTAGTATAAAAATAAGTATTTTTATATAGACTTAACACAACACCACAAACGACAAAAATCCACAACACTGTACTTCAAAAATGGTAGAAATAGGTTAGTTCTCTTTAGATGTAAAATGAGATACTTTAAGTTCAATGTCCCTTTGGATGCGTAACGCTATACAACGAAAGTGATGCAGGGAAGGTGATACGTCGGTTCCTTACACGCAAGAACAGTGATGCGTTGGGTCCCTACTGCTGTGTAGGGGATGTGTCGGTTCTTCTCCGCGTGGGAGGTGATGTGTCGGTTTCTTACTGCGCTTCCGTTCCGTTCCCAGCAAGGGAAGGCAGGGGAGCTGGTTGGTGAAGTCTATTGTCCCTGAGACTTCAGCAGGAGGCAAGCTCTATCTCAAGCCCTTGAAGATCCTTTACAACTTGATTTGAAAGTAGCACAAATTCCTTTCTCCTTTCTTTGTCAGTCAGGCAACCACTGCAGACCAATCCCCCAAACAGTACTCAGGATAGTCTCCTCCTCAATTTCTCTGGTTCCTCTCCTCAGCAAAGGTTCTTCTTGTTTCCCATAAGTGATCTACAGTTCTGGGGTCTGGTCCCCATATATATACTAGCAAATCCTTTGTCCTCAAGGTTGCACTCTTGTTAAACCCTCAGCTGCACTGGGGCGGCGTTGGGCGCCCTGTAGCTTTCAATGGGGATTCTACGGTTTACAAACACTCTGCAGGCTCAGGGACGAAGGTCTTCTAGGTGCGACCATTACTTGGAGAGGTAAGCTGGGATGCTGGGGGTTGGCTAGACAAGGCCGTGGGGCGTCGGTGCAGGTTTGTGTTTTACATTCGGATCTTCTTACCAGCTCCAGGTCGCGGATGGGGGGACCTTCCGGATTTAGGATGCAGGCGTCAGCTGGAGGCTTGAGGCAGGTCAGTGATCACTGGATCTCGGGTCTGGATCACCGGGGAGACCTCCTTGTGGTGTTGGGCCACTTGAACTCGGGACGGGGTGTCGGGTGCAGACTCGCGGATTTTGCCGGAGCTGGAGTCTGTGGGTGAACAAATCCGGTGTTTACAGGAGACAAAGGGGCATATTACCAAGCAATAGCGATAATTTTCGCTATTGCTTGGTTAGAGACAAAAATTTACCGCTGAGCTGCGGCGATCTTTACCGCAAATAAACCTTGGTATTGCCAAGGTTTATCGCAAATGCGATAAAAATAGCTGCAAAGCTTGAATATCGCTGAAAAGTCCGCGATATTCATGCATTACCGGGCTAATGCTCTTAGCCATGTTATCCACCTCCCATTGGATAACATGGCTAAGAACTGCTCAGGGCAGGTGTTAGCTTTTGGAGATATTCGCGCTTAGCGCGAATATCTCCAAAAGTTGGTAATAGGAGATAGCGATGTTAGCGACTGTTTTCAGTCGCTAACATCTTGGCACGCCCACTTTGCATGTCATTAGTGATAAATATCACTGACATGCAAAGTGGGGCCCACGATTGTCGCTATCTCCTACTAGCTGTCGCCAACTGGTGTTAGCGACAGCTAGGTAATAGGGAGATCATTTTATCTCCGCTTTCTTGGCTTTTAAAGCCAAAAAAGCAGAGATAAACCCCCTTGATAATGTGCCCCAAAGTCTTTTCTTTGGAATGCAGGGCAGGTCCTCGGGGTTCCCTAGGGTGCTGGCTGCAGGCCACTCTGGAGTTTCGCTTCTGCAGGTTCGAGCTGGGGACAGGACGGTAGGGCTGGGGCCAAGTTTGAGGGCATCTTCCTCTTCTTAGCTTCAGCACGGCTGTTCGGTTCTTCTTCTTTTCATGTAGTTGGTTCTTGTCTGAGGAAGCAAGGTTCGGGGTGCCCCCTAAATACTAGATTTAGGGGCAGTAGGTAAAGGTTGGGACCAATGGGTCCCTTTCTTGGGGGTGGGTACATACCCTATTATGCCCCCCTCCAGTGGGAGGGGGGCATATGCCTCACTCTGGTAGGCTAGGGTCCCCCATCTGCAAGATGGCTGGAACTGAGAGTTGTGCTTCACCTCGCCTCCCCCACCTGAGGGGTGGAGTTGGCAAAGGTGGGCACACCTCTCTTTCTCACTTGGGATTCCTGCCTATTCTCCCACCCAAGGTGGGGGTCAGAACCAGTGGAGGCCAGCTGCTGAAAGAGGCAACAGGCCCGGGGAAGCTCACAAAGGCGGCAGGCTATTGAGCCTTCCCTTTCGTGGACCCTGCCCATCTTGGGGGAGGAGGCTTAGCACCTTGTCCCAGGATGTGCATTGTTTCAGGTCCCCGAGAGCAGCAGGCTCTGGACTCAGGGGTCCAGAAACATGTCTGGCGGTGGCAGGGGAAAGCAGCCACTCAGCCTAGACCTTAGTCGTTTTGCAGGGGGCATCTTACTCTGTGTGCATTTTTCATTAAATCCTACACTGGCATCAGTGTGGGTTTAATGTGCTGAGACGTTTGATACCGAACCTCTTAGTTTTCAGTGGAGCCATTATGGTGCTGTGGAGTTTGTAATGACAAACTCCCAGCACCATATACTCTTTTTTTTTTTAAAGATTTTTATTTGGAAACCTCAGGATTACAGTGCGTGCAAAGCAAATAAAGGCCAAGAGGCCAGCAAACAAGTACATCCAGACATCAAATCAGCGCGCAACAGAGGATAATGACACTGCGTTCTCCGGCGAGACCGGACACATTAGTTCAGGATCAGCGAGCAAAATTATCAGCAGTGTTACAGGATATGGGAGGAGTCCAGTTTAAAATAAAGTTGAAGGATCAGACTAAAGGCAATATTACGACAACAGTTCACCATGCTATTCTCATGACAGGATAGTAGCCTTCAATTGAGTGCATCATTGGGAAAACAACAAGAGGATATAAGTCCGAAAGCAATCCACAGTGTCACAGTAACCCGCCCACGAAGCAAGCAATAGTAACAGGATCTAGCAACATAAAGGACATAAGCAATAATCCTCCCCAGGAACCCAGACCCCCGACTCCAACTATAAGAGATATTAAAGAAAGATATATTAGGAAAGAACAAGAAGAAAGAAAAAGCAGGCCATAGAGACAAAGAGAAACACAAAAACACGCCCCACCCCCACCCCCCACCCTGCATGCAGCGGAAGCCCGCGGCCCACCCCCCCGTAGGCATGCCTATCGCCCCAAGAGCCCCGAAAAAGGGAAAACAGGAGGAGGGCCCTAGCTCCGGCCCCAGACACGCCCTCCCCCACCCATCCTGAAAAACAAGTGAGCCCACCGTGATGGAGGGCAATCAGCAATGTAAAGTCATCCCAGTCACTCCAAGACACAACAATAGGCCATGTTACGATCCGGCACCAAGAGCATCCAGCTGATACTTAAAAAGTCCAGGTTCAGCTTTGTCCAGTCCGAGCCAAAGTAGAAATGCGCCACACATTGTAGGAAGGCAGGTTCGATGAATCCACAGTCACTAATGGAGCCAATATAGCAGCGAGGAAAGGGAAAAAAGTCAATACGGTAGTGCAACTCCATAATTCGCTGTCTGCGGCGAGAACAGGGTAATGAAAGGCAGGAGCGGTATTAGCCGGCTGGGAGGTGGAAAAATCAGCAGACACAAAAGCTTGGCTGCAGGACCCACCAAGTCCACTTTCTAATTGCACGCAATTCAGGGGGTCCCCAGCGTAGGCAAACCTGGAGAGGTCGGGCTCCGGAGCAACAGTTTGGCCGTCTGCCATCGGACACATTACCGCCATCTGCAAGTCGCCAACGAGTATCCAGCGACACCTCAATGCGGAGTGCAAATCTGTAAGGGCTTGTAGGACGTCTCGCAACGTGGGTTCCATCTTCTATGCTCGGGTCAACGTAGCCCGCCTCTATTGTAGGGGGCCCCAGAACAGGCAAAGGAACAAGCCCCACCGGCAGCCAGGAAGTCGATTGCCGTCCACAACACACTAGCAAGTCGTGGCAGGCACATTAGAGACCAGAAGCAGCCACTGCATTGCAAAACCCACACTGGGCGCATCCGAGTGGTTCCACAGAGCAGCACTGCAGGAAGATCCCTCGGTCGCCGTCAATCCGTGGGGCAAGACGAAGCCCAGCCGTGTGTCGGTAGGTGTAGCTGACGGTCAATGGCAGGCAACGGCGTTCTTTGTTAGGTACTCCGTGGTGCAAGCGCCAGTCCCCGAGCCGCCGTCTCAGGCTGCGTCCGTCCAAAAGTCCCGGTCTGGATCACCGGGCGAAGACGGCCGCTCGGGGCCGATGTTGTGCAGCCGCGCGCCGGCTGCAGCGCCACTCGAGGTCACGGCTCACTCAATGCAGAGGCCGGAAAGTTCGGAGCGATGGATCTCGGCCATCAAAGGCAGGTTTCGTGCCGGAATAACGTCGCCGGTCTCCACGGACATTCAGCCATGTTTAGTCACAGTCGGGATGCAGGATCGACGCCAGGATGGTGTGGGAGGTGAGGGCGAGCGGCGGAGCCGGGCGTCAATGCGGCCATTTTGGCCGCCGTCTTGGCTCCTCCCACCACCATATACTCTTAATGGCAGCACTGCACTTACAATGTCTAAGAATGGACTTCGGCACTCTAGGGATACAGGGCTCATGCATCTGTACCATCACCACTAGTATAGTGCACCGAGCAAGAGGGGTGACTGATCTATGCCAGGGCAGTGGGTTGTAGGCATGGCACACAGGGATCTGTGCCATGTCGACACTTCACTTTGTTCTGCACCAAAACACACAGCCTGCAAAGGCAATGTATGTGTGTCAATGTACAGGGCCTCTAAGGCTGGTACAATAAGTGCTGCAGCCCTTAGAGGCCTTACCTGGTCACAGTGCCCTGAGTACTTGTGGTACCATTTACCAGGGGCTGACCTGTGGCCAGAGAGTGCCAATTGTGTTATGTTTTCAATGTAGTTTTAGGGAAAGAACATAGGCCCTGGGTACCTGATTTGCAAGAGCCCAGGGCACACTCAGTCAAAGTACATCAGCAGTTCAGCAAAAAGTGGGGGCAACCATGCATAAAGAGGGCGCTTTCTCACAATAGGCATATTGAATGCTTTCATAAGAGCAGTCGTATATGTTATGTCTACAAAGACAGTTCGGAATGGCAACCGAAATGTTGGTCAAAGAGTCTATACATGCCAAGGTTGATTTATGCACTGGATTATAATTTAATTATTAATGCAGAAGTCATTTGTTTAAACTCTTTTTTTTTAACTTATGTGTTCTAGTATCGAGCTCACATGGGGCGCTGTATCTCTGTGTCACAAGCAATCAATAAATTGACATACACCATTGTATTTATGCACCTGTATACTAGACAATGCATGCACAGTTCATTACAAATGAATGGCTTTGTGTTTTCATGCAAACAGAGGTGCTTATGGATTTATCGTTTTCTCACGAGCAATTGAAGAAGTGACAACACTTTATGTGTATAAAGACATTTCCAACATAGTGACTGCTATTGTGAACTATTAAATACAATTTGTTTCAGCAATTATGACATGGAGTATGCTTTTAACCTATCAGGGAGAGGCAGCGACCCACCCGTGATCAAGGCGACTTGTTTGTTGAAACGTGTTGGGAGCGTTGTGCTGATCCTTGCACTTTTTGTGTTTTTGTGGTTATTGACATTAAACTTTGGTGCAATCTTTTTTAGCGTGCTTGTATACTTTCCATCTAGGAGAGTGGTGATCCTGTGAGAGATATAGAGAGATGGAACTGCTGAAATGCATTATGCCAGATTCTTGTATTAAATGCGTCTTCAAGCTGTTCCCCGTGTGTGGCTTCTGCTCTTTTCCTTGGGGAGGAGTTTTGGTGTATATATGTATGTATATATATATATATATTCACTGAAAAAACCAAAGGTTATAGACCATATATAGTTAGGAATTAGCATTTACAAAACCTTGAAAATTCACTGAAAAAACCATAGGTTATAGACCATATATAGTTAGGAATTAGCATTTACAAAACCTTATTTTACTCACACAAAACCATTGAAATTCGCATATATAGTTAGTTGCACTAACTATATATTGCGCACCCGCAATCCACTGCTGATCATGTTGCATATTACATCATAGCAAAGGCACGTCGGGCAAACCATATCTACAATTCTGCCAAGTTTCGTGTAAATCCATTCAGCCGTTCGAGCTAAAAGTGATCCCAACCGCCCTATGGAAAAATGAATGGGAAAAACACGTTTTGGGACCCCCCTTTTATCTCGGCCCCCCCTTGGCGAAACCCCCCCCAAATTTTCAGGGGCTGCCCAGAAACAAAATGTGCCATTTTCCTGAAAATTTCAGCCAATTCCGTCCACAAACGCCAAAGTTATTCGACATAGAATTTTCAGAAATCCCATAGGAAAAAAATCCTAACTATATATACCTACTGGCGACCGCCAGTAGGTTATATATATATATATATATATATATATATATATATATATATATATATATATATATATATATATATATATATATATATATATATATATATATATATATATATATATATATATATATATATCTATATATATATATATATATCTATATATATATATATATATATATATATATATATATAGAGATATATATCTATATATATATACATACATACATACATACATACACATACACACACATTTCCACAGAGACCTAAAAGCATTTGTAGGGTCAGAGAAAGGCCTCCTCATATCCGTCGTCAGCAGTCACCTGGCACGTTTCATGCTTGCGCCCTTCCTCATAGGTGCTGCACAGAATAACAACCATCAAAAATGAGCTTTCCAGTGACTTCCCTTTTTATTGTTGAAGTCAATCACACTTAGGTGAGTAATCATACAATGAATGCTGGGACTGGTAGTCCATGTAAATAAAACCCCGTGGGCTGCAGGCTTTAACCCCTTCGCCACGGGGCTAATTCCCCCGCGGTGCAGTGGGGCTGCGCGCAGCGCCACGGTGCTCGTGACGAGCTCGGCTAGTTTATTGATACTAGTGAGCTGATTTTGGTTCGTGCAATAGATGTCATTACAATGGCACGTCACGCCCTTTCACTGTGCTTCATAGTGCTTTCCCCCGTTGTATCGGGATCCACAGTGACCTGCGCTGTCACTCGCATCTTCCTTGATAAGATTAATGACAGTTCCTGTATTTCCAAAATCAGACTAGCACACTGGGGGGAAGAGCAAACCCTACCCAGCCCATTCACATCTCTGCTTTGCTCACAGGTACAGGATGTGTTCACGGGGTGCAGTATGTCAAACACCGAAGTAAACTTCAGCCTTGAACACCACGCTGCACCGATCCTTCAAGCGCCTGGAGAGAACTCTCCGTGGGGTGTGTGCTCAAAAGCTGATATTCGTTAATTTGTAACACTTTTTATGTTTTTTTTAATCTACTTTTCCACGCAGGGAATGCTAAATAAAAGCAAACAAAAAAATGGTACCTGTTGGACCTGGGGTTACCAGTCTACATATGGTAACTTGGCACTAACTAGAAAAGACTATTCCAAAGGCAAAAGTGTTAAGCCTGCGTCACACCCTTATAGTAACTCAGCGTCCATCCATCCAAAAATAACACTACACCAGTTTTGGAAAAATACGGGCTGTTATATAAAAGAATTCTGTATACTCTTGTTTATCTCAACTGACAGTTTTGTCCCTTTTTACAATAATTATTTCTCCCCCACCCAATTTCAGCAATACATTGTTTCTTAACTCAAGGGTTATTACACAGCAAAATGGATTCTATAATACAGACATTCCTGGGGTTACACTGCCTTGGCACAGTAAGAAGCAGAGTCTGTCGCCTACAAAGTAAAAAGGGATTTCTATATGGATCCAGTGGGTGAAGCAAATACTCCAACCTGCTTCACTAGGTTACATCAAGTGATTGCCAAAGAGAACTCAAGGAAATCTTTCCTTCCACCACTGTAAAAGAAAGGTTAAGCAATAGACTTAAATGGGTTCAAAGGTCTTTCTCCCGCCTTGTCACTCCGTGCTTCCAATCAGATAATTGGGGGAAGAGTCTCCCTTCCGGGACCTTTTGTTGATAGACCCCAGATCCCCAACAGATCCCAGTTCCCTTCTTACTTGTAGTTAAGTGTACCGGGGTCTGTCCGTTGACACAGCACAAGCCCGGGGGACCGGCTCTCACCTACAGGCTCCTTCTCCCCAGCAGCGCCTCCCTCGGGGGCCAGGCCGAATGTCACCCAAGCCGGCACCAAGGGGAGGTCGCACTGGGACTGGGCTCCGTGGCCTGCTCCTCTGTAAAATTCCGCCTCAAGCCGATTCCGTCGTCTTTCTCAGGATCGGCGTCTCCGCGCAGGCGCAGGAGAGTAGCGCGTTGGGCAGAGGCCCCTCCGTTCAGCTCAAGCGAGCAGTGGCCCTACTTTGGACCGGCGCGATCCTAGGCCCCTCCTGACTGGATCTCCGCCCCCTTCAGGGAAAGCGAAAGCTGCATCGGGCCTGCGCAGTATCGCGCCTCCTCAGGCCCAGCTGGTTGCCTGTTCCGCCTCGCCACACCACCGCAGCCCCAACTGTCCCTAGCCTCCCTGTCAGAAACTGGCTGTAGGGCAGGTGGAACACTCCTCAGGGGTCTTGATTCTCCTCACCCAGGGCACCAATGGCGGAGGATGGAACTCCCAGCCGCGCCTCTAAATAAAGGTGAGGGAAGACTTCGGGAGCCAAGCGCAGGTGGCAGATAGGCACAGCAGCCAAAGGGGGAGGAAAAGGAATAATTCCCTCGATCCGCTTACCAGTCCTGCAAAGTTACTCAAGGGTTTGGCTAAACCTCAATACTGGACAGTGGGGCCGATTTTCACACCCCTCCACTCATCTAAATCTCCTGTGTCTCACCCCAGGCTAGGGCTAGATCTTTCTCTCTACTTGAGCCAACTATCTGTCCAAGGTCAACAGGACGGCAGTCTAACCAGGTCAGGTCTGCTGGAATAGGGGCGGTGATTACAGTGAGGAGGTGACCTTTAAAAGGAAGTCCACCCTCTCAATGTCCTACCCCATCTAGAGCCACAGCCTGTACTCCAGCTGACCCTCTCTGAAAGACAAAATGGTCGCCTTACAGTTGGCCTTTTATACCCACTGTCCCTAATGTCTAGAACAGGCCAGAAGGTTCTAGATTCCCCATATGTGTCTATGGGCCAGTCCCTGAGGTAATCAGTTTTGGCAGTTACCGAAAAGACAGCTCTTGAGGCGGAAAGCCAGGAGCATTGCTCACTTTTTAAAAATTTAGTCTGTTGCTAAAACTGCTTTTTACCTGTGTGTCACTCTGCCCCTGAGCACTCCCCCCTGACTTCGAGTCGCGGTGCACGCCGCGCAGCGGATCTGAACGCTGCTGCGGGTGTAACCAATTAGTTGCCGCCAATTACGAGGACAGTAAGGCCACGCCCACCGCCCTAAGGCCACGCCCCTCCACACAGTATATAAGTCGCGCCAAACACCAAACGCGCCATTCCCGAAAAGACAGCTCTTGAGGCGGAAAGCCGCGAGCATTGCTCACTTTTTAAAAATGTAGTCTGTTGCTAAAACTGCTTTTTACCTGTGTGTCACGCTGCCCCTGAGCACTCCCCCCTGACTTCGAGTCGCCGTGCATGCCGTGCAGCCGATCTGAACGCTGCTGCGGGAGTAACCAATTTGTTGCCGCCAATTACGAGGACAGTGAGGCCACGCCCACTGCCCTGAGGCCACGCCCCCTCCACACGGTATATAAGTCGCGCCAAACGCGCCATTACCGAAAAGACAGCTCTTGAGGCGGAAAGCCGGGAGCTTTGCTCACTTTTTAAAAATTTAGTCTGTTGCTAAAGCTGCTTTTTACCTGTGTGTCACGCTGCCCCTGAGCACTCCCTCCTGACTTCGAGTCACCGTGCACCCCGCGCAGCCAATCTGAACGCTGCTGCGGGTGTAACCAATTAGTTGCCGTCAATTACGAGGACAGTGAGGCCACGCCCACCGCCCTGAGGCCACGCCCCCTCCACACAGTATATAAGTCGCGCCAAACACCAAACGCGCCATTACCGTAAAGACAGCTCTTGAGGCGGAAAGCCGAGAGCATTGCTCACTTTTTAAAAATTTAGTCTGTTGCTAAAACTGCTTTTTACCTGTGTGTCACGCTGCCCTGAGCACTCCCCCCAGACTTTGAGTCGCCGTGCACGCCGCGCAGCCGATCTGAACGCTGCTGCGGGTGCAACCAATTAGTTGCCGCCAATTACGAGGACAGTGAGGCCACGCCCACCGCCCTGAGGCCACGCTCCCTCCACACGGTATATAAGTCGCGCCAAACAACAAACGCGCCATTACCGAAAAGACAGCTCATGAGGCGGAAAGCCGGGAGCATTGCTCACTTTTTAAAAATTTAGTCTGTTGCTAAAACTGCTTTTTAACTGTGTGTCACGCTGCCCCTGAGCACTCCCCCCTGACTTCGAGTCGCCGTGCACGCCACGCAGCCGATCTGAACGCTGCTGCGGGTGTAATCAATTAGTTGCTGCCAATTACGAGGACAGTGAGACCATGCCTACTGCCCTGAGACCACGCCCCCTCCCTTCCATTACAAAACATGTGCCTGGGCCGGACGCGCGCAGCGGGCGCGCCGCCAGTGCGCCAAAGGTAAGCCCGTCTGCGCCCGTCCGCGTCCGACCGGGACTAGGGGCTATACCCCCTGCTGGTTTTACTCAAAACCCGTCCATGCCCATCCGCTACTCACGCAGCGAGCTACTAGCCTTTCATAAAGATAACAAGGGTATAAATACACATCTATGTACCCAAACGGGGCCAGGATTATCCTATGGACCTATCTCCTGCCTCGATTGTCGCTGGTCCAACATGGGTCAAACCCCATCAGGCAACCGCACAATCCTTGCAAAAAATTACTTGACGCTAAACTGTCTATATTTTTTTGTTAAAGATTTTTTTTTTTTGTTAAAGAGAACTGTCTATATTTTAATGCTAGATCCTTACCTAGACATGCCCTGGACATTTGGGATCTACTCATATCTAAGACCCGGGACCTGGTTTTCATTACCGAAACCTGGCTATCCAGGACCAGTGCTCCAGACTTAGCAAACGCCCTCCCCTCCAACTACAAAAAAATTACGCAAGATAGATCTGGTAAAAGAGGAGGGGGGGGTTGCTGTGATATTCAGGGAACATCTAACATGCTTTGCTGAACCAACAACTGCCCACATCGAACATCAGACCTTACCTTTCAGAGTACTCTTCGAGGGCCTTACCATCCTAGCTGGTGCAGTTATATACAAACCCCCTGGACAACAAGCCAGCCTTGGCGCCAAATTATTGAATCAACTTCTGCCACTTTGCCTAAAACACAAAAACTATATGATTGTTGGCGATTTCAACATTCACTATGAGAAAATGGATGCCCCAGGAACCTCCCAGCTGGAATAGGACATGGGAATTCTCCAACTGAGGCAGTGGATAGTGGGCCCCACGCATACAGCAGGCCATACCCTAGACCTACTATTCACCAACATCAAATCCACCAACATAAGAGAGGTCCACCCCTTATCCTGGTCGGACCACTCCTTATATCTTTCTCACTTAACTTTCCCGGTAAACCCCTGAAATCCAAAACAGCCCCTCACATCTCCAAACGAGCTTGGAGGCTAATCAACAAATCCAATTTTGAGAAAGATTTTCAAGAGGCTAATGCCAAACTATCGGAGGGCTCCCCTGTTTGTAATGACGTCGCCTTACTAGATGCTGGAATACTGCAAGCATTAAACAAACTAGCCCTGATGAGGGAATCTAGAAAAAAAACTGTAACAGAGAAATGGTATACCCCCCACCTAAAAAATCTTAAAAAGGAATGTCAAAAAAATGAACACCTATGGAGACAGTCCAAATACATTGAAGCGAGACGAAACCATGTCCATAAACGGAAGCAGTATATTCTTGCCATCAAAAACGCAAAGAAGGATTAATTTACTCAGCGCATTCAAGAAAACAGCAATTCAGCGAAAGAACTGTTTAGAATAGTGAGGGAGCTTAGCAAACCATCCAGCACTTCACAAACTCTCACCCCTTCTACCGAGGCTTGTGAGCGTATTAGCACCTTCTTTTCTGAAAAGATCAAGAAAATATACTCTACCTTCACCCCCCAAATCACCCACAGCAACTCAGACAACCCATCCAAGACTGCTATGTCACCAGAAGTACCCACAGACCCACTCGACTTAGGAAATGCACCCCGCTTAATCAGTTTCGAACCACTCTCTGCAGATGAGGTCCTAGCAATTCTGAACACAGTTAAATCTGGATCCCCTCGGACCCCTGTCCCCACTTCGTGTTCGCAAAAATTGCACCCACGCTCTGTCCCCTGATCACTCAACTTTTTAACAAATCGTTAGTCACTGCCACCTTCCCTGTTGCTTGGAAGCACGCCTCTGTAACCCCCCTTCTGAAGAAAGCGGGATCTGACATTCTCAACCCAGAGAACTACAGACCCATCTCCCAGCTTCCTTACCTCTCTAAAGCTCTGGAGAAATTGGTCAATGTACAGCTGACTAGGTACCTAGAAAGCAATTCCCTTCTGGAGCCCTCCCAGACTGGTTTTAGAGCCAATAACAGCACAGAGGCAGCGTTGCTGGCAGTGTCGGACAGTATCAGATCCTTCACCGATCAAGGTGGAGCGGTGGCGCTGATACTGCTTGACCTGTCAGCGGCGTTTGACACGGTATCCCACGACTGTCTACTGAACATACTCAGGAGCAAGGGAGTCCAATCCACAGCTTTGAACTGGCTACACTCTTTCCTGAGTAACCTCACCCAGGCAGTACATATGGGTCAGTTCCACTCAAGGCCCAACCCCATCGGCTGCGGGGTCCCCCAGGGCGCCTCACTGAGCTCCACCCTCTTCAATGTCTATATTTCATCTCTCGCTGACATTGGAAGGAAGTGGGGCATTGGCATCTGCTCCTATGCGGATGATACGCAGCTGATGGTGGCCATGGACGAAGGGCCTGATGTAACCAAATCCAAGCTACATGACTGCCTTTCCGAAATGGCCCAATGGATGCACAATCACTGCCTAAAGTTGAATGCAGGCAAATCGGAGATTCTTCTGTTCGGTGGAGCCAAACGTGTGTGGGACGCCACATGGTGGCCACCTTCACTGGGATTGGCCCCTACTTCTCAACAACATGCCAGGAACTTGGGAATCATCATGGATGATGCCCTGTCCATGAAGGATCACGTCCGATCCCTTTGTGGCAAGGGCTTTGCCATATTAAAACTTCTCGCCAGGATATTTCCCTGGATACCCCTAGATTGCAGACGCTCAGTCACACAGGCCCTATTGGTCAGTCGCCTGGACTATGGCAACGCACTATTTGAAGGGATGAACGAACAGTTATCCTCCCGCTTACAGGTTCTGCAAAACCTGGCGGCCAAACTCATCTGCAACAAAGGTAAACGAGACTCTGCATTGGAGTGCTTAAAGAAACTTCATTGGCTCCCTATGCGCCACAGGGCTGCCTTCAAATTGCTTAGCCATGCCCACAGGGCTTTACATAAAACTGGCCCACAATTCTCCACGGGAAGATCGAATTTTATGTGCCCAATAGGAACCTACGCTCATGTCAATCAGCTTTGGCTAAAACCAAATGCATCTACAAAGTCAGAACAGGCGGTCGCTCCTTTTCTTACCTTGCAGCAAAAAGGTGGAATGAGCTCCCCACTGACCTAAGACATACTACAAATTACCTTCAGCTTCGAAAAAAACTGAAAACCCACCTCTTCCCCAATCCTTAACTTCTCAGCATACGCCATCAGTAGTCCTTTTGGTAAATAGCGCCGTGATATCCCTAGGGATGAGTGTCGTGCTCTATAAAAACCGCAAATTAATAAAATAAATAAATAAAACTAGCCACCATTTTGTGTAACTAAACTTGCCCTTGGAAAAGGAGGGATTTCTAGGCCTATGAGGAATTTAGGGGGGGGTCAAGGAGTACCTAGCCCCTGTGACAACACCTAAAAGTTCAAGTGGAAATAAAAAATGAAAGGAATAGTGAGGCATAAAGGGGACAAAAATAAATAAATAATAAGAGGGACCACCCAAAGGGCTGACAGGTCTAACACGCGTCCCCCCCAGCTGAAAGTGGGGAGAGCTACCCAATCCCTTGGGAGTTCTCATTACTAAGGCGGAAATACCTGGAGAGACCATCTGCATTGGCGTGGTCCACTCCAGGCCGATGTTGCACCCGGAAGTCCATTCCCTGTAGGGAGATGGACCATCTCAACAGCTTGGGATTTTCTCCCTTCATTTGCATCAGCCAACGATGGGGTCGGTGGTCAGTCTGAACCAGGAAGTGCAAACCAAACAGGTATGGCCGCAGCTTCTTCAGAGCCCATACCACTGCAAAGGCTTCCTGCTCTATTGCACTCCACTTCTGTTCCCGGGGAAGCAGTCTCCTAGACAGAAAGACAACAGGTTGATCCAGACCCTCTTCATTGAGTTGCGATAACACTGCCCCAATGCCATGCTCTGATGCGTCTGTCTGGACAATGAACTCTTTGGAAAAATACAGGTCCCTCAGGACCGGGGCTGCACACATTGCTTGTTTCAGCTTCTCAAAGGCTTGCTGACAAGCCTCCGTCCATACCACCCGTCGAGGTTGCTTCTTGGATGTGAGCTCTTCAGGGGCGCCACAATAGTGCCATACCCCTTCACAAAGCGACGGTAGTAACCTGTGAGGCCCAGGAAGGCTCGGAACTCAGTTTGGGTCTTGGGGGGGGGGGTCCCAGGCCATGATTGCCTCAATCTTTGCCTGGAGGGGCTGCACCGCTCCTCTTCCCACCAAGTGGCCAAGGTACACAACCGACCCCTGCCCGATCTGACATTTACTGGCCTTGATTGTCAAGCCAGCCTGCTTCAGGGCCTGGAGAACAGCTTGTAAGTGACACAAATGGTCCTGCCAACTGCTGCTGAAGACGGCAATGTCATCCAGATAAGCAGCGGAGAAAGCCTCCATTCCAGAGAGGACCTGGTTCACCAGCCGCTGAAAAGTGGCAGGGGCGTTCTTGAGCCCAAAGGGCATCCCACAGAACTGGTAGTGGCCCTCAGGCGTGGAGAAGGCTGACCTTTCCTTTGCTCCATCTGTAAGGGAGATCTGCCAGTACCCTGAAGTAAGGTCAAAGGTACTCAGGTATTGGGCAGCTCCCAGCCGGTCAATAAGTTCATCCGCCCTAGGGATCGGATGTGCATCAGTCTTGGTCACTGAGTTCAGTCCCCGGTAATCCACACAGAACCTCAGTTCTGGAGTGGTGCCCGGTGGGGCAGCTTTTGGTACCAGAACCACCGTACTGGACCAGGGACTACTAGAAGGTTCAATGACTCTCAGGCAGACTTCTTATCATGCCTTTCAAGGTCTTGTTGAACCTTTCCACCAGACCATTGGTCTGTGGGTGATAAGGAGTGGTAAACCGGTAGGTAACTCCACACTCCTTCCACATAGCCCGCATATATGCTGACATGAAGTTGGTCCCCCTGTCGGACACAACCTCCTTGGGGAAACCCACTCGGGTAAAGATCCCCATCAGGGCCCTAGCCACTACAGGTGCAGTAAGGGTCCTCAGAGGAATTGCCTCTGGGTACCGTGTGGCGTGATCCACCAGACCAAACCTGTGACCAGATGTAGTTGGTGGATCCAATGGCCCCACAATGTCGATGCCCACCCTTTCAAAGGGGGTGCTAACGACAGGAAGTGGTTCCAGGGGAGCTTTCAGCTTCACCCCTGTTTTCCCAGTGGCTTGGCAGGATACACATGTCCGACAGTATGTGTCGGATGCCACTTTCATCTGAGGCCAGTAAAAGTGGGGGACAAGCCGGGCAAAGGTCTTGTCCTGTCCAAAGTGTCCTGCCAAGGGTATTTCATGAGCCAGTTCTAAAAGAAAGGCTCAGTAACGTTGAGGGACAACCAAGGCCCGTGATGAACCATGCACAGGTGCCTTAGGTTCACTGTAGAGGAGTCCTTCCTCCCAGTAAATATGGTATCTCCCAGTAACGTTCCCTGCTGCCTGGGCTTTGGCCTGTCGCCTCAAGTCCCTCAAGGGTAGGGCACTCCTTCTGGCCCTTGCAAAACTCCTCCCTGGTAGGCCCTCCTTCCACATACCACTCAGCAGGGATAGGTAAGTCCTCCAGGGAGACTATTTCCCCCTCCACGGACTCCTGGTCCACCACCGCAGGTGGCCTATCTGTCTCATGGGGGGTGGAAGCCGAGGCAGGATTCTCCTGTCCTCGGTTCTTTGCCTTTTTGGAAGCTAGCTGGGCCCTTGTTCCAGGCTCCAGCCCAAGCGAACTCCCCCTCCGGGTAGTCGCGCAGGCCCAGTCAGGTGTACCCAGCATCTCCGAATGAGTCTGGTATTCCACTTCCTTCCAAGCATTGTGCTCCATGTCATTTCCCAACAGACAATCGACTGGCACAGCAAGGCTTACGGCAACTCGAAGTGAACCTGCAACCCCTTCCCACTCAAAGGGAACCTCGGCCACAGGGTAGTGGCCCAATCTGCCGTCAGCCATCGCGGCGGGGTGGAGTACATGTGGAAGTATCTGCTCTGGAGACACTAGATGACTCCTTACCATAGTCATACTGGCTCCTGTGTCTCTCAGAGCCTCCCCTCTTTGGCCATTGATGGTGACCCATTGCCCATACTTTGTAGTATTTGAGGGCACCTGGATCTTAGGAACCATCTCCCTATCTCCCAGGGACACTAAAGTGACTCCCGCCCACTCCCCCCCTTATCTTTGTGGAGAAGTGTGGCTCAGGGATTAGAGGAGGCAGACCCGGAAGCTGAGATCGGCCCTGGACCAGGGTTCAATTCCCCGCCTCGGCCGGTCTTGGGCTAAAAATTCCACGGACTCGATAATTCTCGCTCCGGTGCCTTCTCGACTCACAGGTTCACACTCTGCGACTCTGGGCAATAGCTTGCTTAATCTCCACAACGGCCCCTCGCGGCGGGATGCCTGGCTTTCACCTTGTGGAGACCCTGCCGGGGCTATCTCACAGGGTAATACCAGGACGGGTTCCCTAAGCAAGTGTTGGGAAACCCACTGCGGGTAGCTGTGCGCTATATAAGCTCAAATACATTTACATTTACATTTACAACTCCTCCCCGAGAACTACACTAGCTACTCCCGGGGCTTTTCCTCCAGTGGGAGGAGGTGGTCTCTTGGGGCACTTGACATCTCCCTTATAGTGCCCAACAACACCACACTCAAAGCAATGGACAACCCTTGGCTGCTGGCTTTGGCCAGGATGAGGGTTTCTGGGCAGGTTAGCCTTAGAGGTGAATATTGTTCCATTTCCCTGGAAACTGTTTTGGGGGCCTTTTGAGAACTTCCTCTTTTTATCTCCCCCCTCTTTCTTCTGGGGGCCGCCCTGTACGGACCTTTGGGAATCCCCTCCAGTCCCCTTTGAGGACACCCGGGTACTAGCCTAGATGTCCGCCTCCTCAGCAAGCTTCCGGGGGCTGGTCAGCTTGCTGTCCACCAGTTGTTGTCGCAGCTCGGGAAAACATTTCTCGAGTAGGTGCTCCTTGAGAACAAGGTGATACAACCCCTCATAGGCCCTCACCTCGCTGCCTTGTACCCAACCCTCTAATGCCTTCTTGGCGTAGTCCAGGAAATCCACCCAATTCTGTGTGCCTAGTTTGTGACTACCCCTAAACTTCTGCCGATACTTCTCTGGGGTCAGGCCAAACTTTTTGATCAGCGGCCAAGAGTGTATCCCTACCTGTAGGAGGCATGTATTTATACAAACCCCCCCCAGTGTTTCTCCAGTATCCCATGGGCTCTTAAGGAGACCTCATAGGCGGCCAGCCACTTGGCGATGTCATCCTCTGTGCTATAGCTGGCGACTACGTCCTTGGGAAGATAAGGTCTGGGTTCTCTGGTCAAATCCTTAGGTTCGCTGCCACCATTTGGAGAATTGGAAGTCCCTACTTGCAGGGCCTTAAAGCCTAATTCTCTGAGGCTCAACTCATGAGCTAGCCTACTCTCCTCTCTTGCCTTCTCCAATTTTGCCATCTCCCATCTTAACTGTCTCTCCTCCCTCCTATCCGCTAGTTCGGCTTCAGTCAAGCTTCTCACGGAGACACTGCTGCCCTCCCTTGAGAGTGATCTGGGACCTGTCAATAAGTTCTCCCTCTCAGATTGGTACAGCACATCTACCCCGATGACAGTGTCTCGGTCTGCCTCCTCCTCCTTCCCATCTGGGTGAGCTGCCACCCATGCCCTCATGCTGGTTTGGAGTTCCCCCTTTTTAGCACCACGCTTGAAGAACACTCCCATATTTTGACAAAATTCTCTGAGTTGAGCCACAGTATAGGTTTCTAACTCCTCCAGAGCGAATTCCATTTTTGCCAAAGAGAGTTAGGGACAGCCACCTGGAAGGAATTAGTTTAGAGGGTATTAGAAGCTACCTCCACCCACCACCAGGAGTAAATTTGGAAAAACAAAAATATAATTAGGGAGTCCGCTAGGAGAAAAGTCCAGGTGTAGGTCTATGGAGTACACTACGTTACTATTGACTGGACGCAAGCACAGTTCTCATCCCACCGCTAGACACCAATTATGTTGGACCTGGGGTTACCAGTCCACATAGGGTAGCTTGGCACTAACTAGAAAAGACTATTCCAAAGTCAAAAGTGTTAAGCCTGCATCACACCCTTATAGTAACTCAGCGTCAATCCATCCAAAAATAACATACACTAGTTTTAGAAAAATACGGGCTGCTTTATAAAAGAATTCTGTATACTCTTGTTTATCTCAACCGACAGTTTTGACCCTTTTTACATTAATTATTTCTCCCCCACTCAATTTCAGCAATACATTGTTTCTTAACTCAAGGGTTATTACACAGCAAAACGGATTCTGTAATACAGACATTCCTGGGGTTACACTGCCTTGGCACAGTAAGAAGCAGAGTCTGTCGCCTACAAAGTAAAAAGGGATTTCTATATGGGTCCAGTGGGTGAAGCAAATACTCCAACCTGCTTCACTAGGTTACATCAAGTGATTGCCAAAGAGAACTCAAAGAAATCTTTTCCTTCCACCACTGTAAAAGAAAAGTTAAGCAATAGACTCAAATGGGTTCAAAGGTCTTTCTCCCGCCTTGTCACTCTGTGCTTCCAGTCAGATAATTGGGGGAAGAGTCTCCCTTCCGGGACCTTTTGTTGATAGACCCCAGATCCCCAACAGATCCCAGTTCCCTTCTTACTTGTAGTTAAGTGTACTGGGGTCTGTCCGTTGACACTGCACAAGCCCAGGGGACCGGCTCTCACCTACAGGCTCCTTCTCCCCAGCAGCGCCTCCCTCAGGGGCCAGGCCGAATGTCACCCAAGCCGGCACCGAGGGGAGGTCGCACTGGGACTGGACTCCGTCGCCTGCTCCTCTGTAAAATTCCGCCTCAAGCCGATTCCGTCATCTTCCTCAGGATCAGCGTCTCCGCACAGGCGCGGGAGAGTAGCGGCGTTGGGCATACGCCGCTCCGTTCAGCTCAAGCTAGCAGTGGCCCTACTTTGGATCTGCGCGATCTTAGGCCCCTCCTGACTGGATCTCCCCTCTTTCAGGGACAGCGAACGCTGCACCGGGCCTGCGCAGTATCGCGCCTCCTCAGGCCCAGCTGGTTGCCTGTTCCGCCTCGCCACACCACCGCAGCCCCAACCGTCCCTAGCCTCCCTGTCAGAAACGCGCTGTAGGGCAGGCGGAACACTCCTCAGGGGTCTCGATTCTCCTCACCCAGGGCACCAATGGCGGAGGATGGAACTCCCAGCCGCGCCTCTAAATAAAGGTTTGGGAGCCAAGCGCAGGCGGCAGATAGGCACAGCAGCCAAAGGGGGAGGAAAAGGAATAATTCTCTTGATCCGTTTACCAGTCCTGCAAAGTTCCTTAAGGGTTTGGCTAAACCTCAATACTGGAAAGTGGAGCCGATTTTCACACCCCGTCACTCATCTAAATCTCCAGTGTCTCACCCCAGGCTAGGGCTAGATCTTCCTCTCTACTTGAGCCAACTATCTGTCCAGGGTCAACAGGACGGTAGTCTAACCAGGTCAGGTCTGCAGGAATAGGGGCGGTGATTACAGTAAGGAGGCAACCCTTAAAAAGAAGTCCACCCTCTGAATGTCCTACCCCATCTAGAGCCACAGCCTGTACTCCAGCTGACCCTCTCTGAAAGACAAAATGGTCGCTTTACAGTTGGCCTTTTATATCCCCTCTCCCTAGTGTCAGAACAGGCCAGAAGGTTCTAGATTCCCCATATATGTCTATGGGCCAGTCCCTGAGGTAATCAGTTTTTGCAGTTACTAGCCACCATTTTGTGTAACTAAACTTGCCCTTGGAAAAGGAGGGATTTCTAGGCCTCTGAGGAATTTAGGGGGGTCAAGGAGTACCTAGCCCCTGTGACAACACCTAAAAGTTCAAGTGGACATAAAAAATGAAAGGAATAGTGAGGCATAAAGGGGACAAAAATAAA
>NW_028252576.1:0-73071 GCF_964263255.1 Lissotriton vulgaris | reverse complement strand
ACATAGTATAGTAAAAAAATGATCAATACGGCTAAAACACGAGTTGATCAAAAAGACAGGGAAGAACTACTAAACCCCCGAATAGAGACTAAGGAAACAGACAAGGTCAGATTTATCACAACTTTCTCTGGACAAGCACATGAGGTGCGTAAGATTTTTAAAAGACATTGGCACGTCTTACAGACGGATAATCATCTTAAAAAATATCTGAATGATAATCCCCAAATTACATTTCGTAAAGGGAGATCACTTAGAGATGAGCTTAGCCACAACTATGTTACCTCAGGAGTAGCTTTGAAAAACCAGGGAGGTGTGGGCTTTAAATGCTGCCGTAAATGTAAAGCCTGTAGGTACAGCCAGGACTGTAAAACACTTATTGTCCCAAATATCAATAGAGAGTTTACGATTCGTAAACGTCTGACGTGTAACACACCTTATAGTGTGTATATACTGATATGTACCTGCAATAAGTGGTACATGGGCAGCACAAAACATGAAGCAAAGAAAAGAGTGTTGGAACACTTACGTGCCATACATAACAACAACAGACAATATCCTGTAGCAAGGCATTTCTTTGCTGAGCACATGCAAAATGAGAAGTTGGTCCAGTTGGTAGTAATTGACAATGCTGATCTGGGAGTGAGAGGAGGCAATCGAGAACTGTCCCTCAGAAAACTAGAATCCAAGTATATTGTGCATTTTGAATGTTTAACACATAAAGGATTGAATATCACTGAAGAATTGTCTATACATTTATATGAATGATTCCATGATGATAGTAGTAATTGTATAATGTGTCTGCGATCTTCTTGATTTTTTAACATTAATATTTTTCATTTTAGATTTCACATATCACGGGGTAGCGGAAGAATGTGGATGACTATGAGGAACCATGTGCACAACGGTTTTAGACATTTTTGGTGTGATGTAGTTGCCCACTGGGGCGGGATCCATCATGGCTATGACTTCTATTAAGGTCCCTTTCTGTAAAGCAAATATACTGGCTGATTAATTGTGAGTTGCCCACTGGGGCTGGACGTTGGTTCATGAGAAATCATGCCCACTGGGGCTAAACAGCTACTTATGGTCGCCTTTGGTCTAAGAAACCCACAGACTGATTGACTGTAGCGAAGCTTTCTACTGATGAGAGAAATTTACTTGGTGCGTTACTATACGCTATTTCCCTGGAATTTATAGGTGTTGCAATGCCCCGGGAATACATATTCACCCAATGAATGTTTATTAATAGGGTGTCGTTGTTATCTTTTGGGTTTCTAAGCAACAGCGACTTGTCGACCAATCAAATATCAGCTTGTTAAAGGGGCCAATCGGAGCAAAGCTTCAAAGAAACATGGTGCTTAACAAAGAAATATCGTATTGCACTTTATCAATGATATAACATATATGAAAAACAATTCTATGTAATGTACTTATGTCCACATGGAGGTTACATGAGCCTAGATATTTTACGAATCGAATAATGCAACTAGAAATTATGTTGTAATTAGTCTTCAATATTCTGATTATCTTGCAAAATGCTTTCAAACAGTTTTTTTGAAAATGAATAGAGCGTCAAATTGCTATAATCAATAGATTTTCTTTAATGTCAACCTATTATAAAATGTCTTCCGCTTTGCCGTGATGTAACATATGCACTAGGGTGTTGGGTGTTTTAAAAATGGCTGACAAACACCACGAGACGAGCGTGACCAAGCCGTAATGGCGAAACGCGTCGTGGAGATTTTTTAATCTGCCAAATAAATTCTTTAACAGAAGCCCTGGGTGTCCTGTTTTCTTCAATATACGGAAGATTTGTGGAGCAAATTTATATATATATATATATTCAATGAAAAAACCATTGGTTTTAGGCCATATATAGTTAGGGATTTGCATTTACAAAACCTTATTTTACTCGCATAAAACCATTGAAATTCCATATATAGTTAGATGCGCTAACTATATATCGCGCACCCGCAATCCACTGCTGATGATGTCACATATTACATCATTCATGACATGGTCAGTGACATCACTGATGACATCACTGATGACAACTCAAATGACATCACTGATGACAACATCCAGTGACTGTATGTTTCTGTAAAGTTAAAATATGTCTTACATATTGAAGAATGAGTGGATGTATAAATGTCTGGATGAAGGATTTAGTAGGTGCATGACTGATTGTATGAGGGAGTGATTAAATGTGTCTCACTGAGTGCATGGGTTAGTGATTAAACTGTATTAATTTGTGCATCATTATATCTGTTGTTCTGTAAACTGCTGCATGTGTTGATCAGTAGCTATATGAATAACTATATGGGTTATTGATTGGTTGCTCAAGTATTTGTATGGGAGACTGAGTATGTGTGTGGGTGGCTGGGAGGTGTGTGACTCTGTGCATAGATGTGTAAGCAGTTGATTCACTAGGTGTATGAGTTCAAGAGTGCTTGTGGAAACAGCTATATGGGCGGTTGACTGTGTGCATGAGTGTATTGGTGAGTGAATGGATATCTCAGTGCTACATGTCAAAGTAAGTACATATGTAAAACACAGTACATGTGAGAGTTAACATATATAAATAACTGTGCATAACAGCCAGTGAATGTGTGAGTGGCTGTATGGATCATTGTGAACATGTATCAAGGATTGTATAAGAGAATAAATATGTGTTAGAATATGTTTCAATAAGTAAGGTGTGTATAACTGTATAGTTGAGGAATTGGAGGTGTGTTTGATTCTTTGCATGACTGTCTAGGTGTATGAGTAACTCCATGGATGAGTGACAGTCTGTGAGTGTCTGTTTTCACTGAGTGTATCTAAGGATATATCAGAGTCTGTAGAGGTTCATCGTATTAACACATGAATGATGTCATCTGTGATGTTGTCAGTGGTGTCATTTGAGTTGTCATCAGTGATGTCATCAGTGATGTCATTTGAGATGTCATCAGTGATGTCATTTGAGTGGTCATCAGTGATGTCATCAGTGATGTCACTGACCATGTCATGAATGATGTAATATGTGACATCATCAGCAGTGGATTGCGGGTGCGCGATATATAGTTAGCACATCTAACTATATATGGAATTTCAATGGTTTTATGCGAGTAAAATAAGGTTTTGTAAATGCAAATCCCTAACTATATATGGCCTAAAACCAATGGTTTTTTCATTGAATTTTCAAGGTTTTGTAAATGCAAATTCCTAACTATATATCGACTATAACCTATGGTTTTTTCAGTGAATTTCAATGGTTTTTTAATAGCAAATATGAAAAGCTTTAAAATGTCAAGTACGTGATAGATAAAAACATTTTCGTATTTATGCACGCTGATGTGCTTTGAACGCTGCACCCCCCCCTCCCCTCTTTTCTCTTAGTAGTACTCTCTCTTTGCAGATAGTGAACGGTAGTTAACGCAGACCTTTACCCCCGTTGTAATCCGTCGTACCTGCTTGTCTCTCCATTTGATTGATTGTTATCCAAGCATTTACTGTTTTACAATTGATTCTCTTTGGTTCATTCTCTATTTACAAACAAGCACAAAGTCGCAATACTCTGTTTAGTCTTTGCAGATAGTGAAAAATCGTGTAAAAAAAAAAAAGTAATCGAGCAAAATCAGTAGGCCACTAATTGGATCTCTTTTTGACCTCGCTAAAATAGAAATATTAGGAACAACCCTTCATGAGAAATACGAAAATAGTGAGATGAACTTAGCTCCACACCATGAGGGCTGCAAGACAGCTCGACTCCGTCACCCACCCCGCCCAAAATAACGACAAACCCTATGCAAATATTAAAAATATAGACAACACACCAGCAAAGAAACAGGGTAAAACATTTTATTAAATAACTATTTACATAACTATTTTATACTTTTTATTGCCCGATCCGGCTAGCTCAATCGATCGAGCATGAAACTCATGCACTCTGATAGCAAGCGTTGCTACTGATGCTATGCAGACCAAAACTGGTTTTCAGTTTGTACATTTTTCTAGATTTTTCAATCCAAGGTTGGTTGACTTTGTAGAACGATGGCTTCAGATTTTCAACATACGGTGTGGTGGCGCGGACTGGGAGGGGGCGCTTCGCTCCTGCCCCCTCCCCAAGTAAGATTTTCATACGTGAAAGTACGTTAATGGTTTTGGTCCCTGAGTTGCTTCAATGTCACTGCCATTCTCAAATGGCATAAGTTCTGGATGTTGGGTGCCATAGTTCAGAGTTCTGAGCAGCGCTTGTAACACTGTCTGAAGCTTATTTCCACCTACTGCAGCTTCACTATTCTCAAAGTAAGTGAGTGTCGTTTGTGGACCTGACTGCATTTGAAAACAATGTGATATGAAACCTTCCTAAACAGCTTGACGGAGGCCCCCGAGGGGCGGTGTGATGGCCATGGACTCGGAGAAGACACTTGGCTCCGACCCCCTCCCCAAGTCTTATAGCACCGGTGTAGCCTGAGATCGCCCCCGACATAGGCGGCCGGCTCTCGGGGTCCGGCGGAACTTTTTGCCTTTTGATGACTCTTCTATTCTGGACCTTGTCCCACAATCCGTTTGACCTGAAGACACGCTGTAGTGGGGCGCCCCTTTACCGTTTCAGTTGCCATTCCGCCCGCTTTTGCTACACTGTGCCTCTTCCGCCATTCAGCTGTTTACCGCCCGCTCTTGCGACTACAGCGTCTCGCTCACCATGTAGTTGAGTTGCTCCCGCTCTTGCGGTGCAGCGATAGGCGGCTGCCACAGGACTCTCAAAATGGCGGCCGGCTCTTCGGTTTTGGGCCTGGTCCACTAAAATGGCCCTGGGACACCTTTGAACTCGAACGCTTCCCTGATAGGGCTTGGGTCCCATTCTCGAAAGCGTCCCCTCAGCCGTGAAGATTCTACAAAAGTCTTGGGGGCCCCCGACTCCCGCAAGCTTCTGGTGGGGAGCGGCTGCCATGTCTGCTCGTGGAATGGCCACGACGGAGCTACGAGATGGTAGTGCTCTCATGCTGACGCCAGCTTTAGTCTGAAACATCCAGAAACACTGTAGACTACCAATTCGATCAGTTCCGGTAGCGCCCCAACATGACCCGGAAGAGAAGAACTTGCCCTCCCCTCTTTGACTGATGGTTCTTGTTGCCTGTCCCCTCTGTTGTCATTTAACAGAACTTTTTGGACTGCTGAAAGGGGTTGTGTTCCGAACGCTGGTTGGTGGAGACATTTTGACTATATTCTTGACCTACGTTGTCGCGTAATGCGTTATATGACACGCCGCGTTAGCGCACCCGGAAGTGATCCGAGGCGCGGCGTGCAGCGCGTAACGTAAGCATAACAGGTCATGTGACTTGTTAATAAAACTTTTCATTGGTTCATTTTACTTTTGTTATTTTAATGATGAAAAGCTTGGTCATATGACCTAAAAATTACGCTTTTTATTGTTTTCGAACATTATTTTTTTTTAAACATATGTTATAATATTCCAGGCTAATGTACTTTCCCGGAAAATTTACAACTGTCCTGCAAGTAAAATATATTCCTTTTTCGAGAAAAAGGGCGGTTCTTCGTTCCATGACGGAGCCGTTGAGTAAAAGAGACTCGGCCTGCTGTCTTAGTCGCCGATACGCCTGATTATCAGATTCTTATCGATCACTTTATGTTGCAGAAATGAAAAACACAACTGCCCTTGACCATTTATCTTTACTGCGTTCCTACATATTATACCTTTTATCCGTCATGTAATTGGACTGCTTTATTTCACTTGCCTTTTACTGATTCGAAAACAGTGACTAAAAGTAAAAACTTTACCAATGTAAATACTACTACCGTGTTTTGTTTTAAAAACCTTTATTGTGAAAATGTCAGTATACAAATACGGGCCTATAACCACGTGGGCCGGCCACGGAGCAAACTGAAATCGTATATGATGAGGAGACATTTACACTGTAGAGGAACGTAACGAGCGGGCCATTAGGTTGGAAGAACTAAGGTGTCTAACAGTTGCGGAATCGGTGGACGTACATTTTGTAATTAAAATAAGACAGGGCCACTTACAATAAAATTTTCTAGATATACATTTGCGGGCAAGGAGTTACGAGTCCCATTTATACCGGCGCCATTTTGGGCGAGGCCGGGCAGGTCCAAGATATAGTCAAAATGTCTCCACCAACCATCGGCCAGACCAGAACCCCTTTCGGCCCTGTATGCTACAAGATGGTGTCTTCCATTCAGAAAATATTGTTGGCAGCATTTTGAAAGGAAACATAAACAGCCGTTCTCCTAGTGAGTCTCACATTGTTACATTTAGGAAGAATGTTGAAGAGTAGTATGTGGAAAATCTGAAGCCATTTTTCTACAAACTCTCAATCAGCCTTGGATGGAAAAAAAATCCTGAAGAATGTACAAACTGAAAACCAATTTTTGTCTGTATAGCATCAACAGCAACGCTTGAGTCAGCTTTGTGTCAAGCCGCCATTTTCATTCAATCAATAGCGTCCCCCTGCACACATTCAGGGACCTGGTCGTGTCTTCAGATGAAACGGATTGTAGGAAAAGAAGCAGAAAGGAAAAGGAAAAAAGTTCCGCCGGACCTCGGGAGCCGGCCGCCTATGTCATGTGCGACCTTTGGCCACACCAGGGCAATAGTGAAGCTGCAGCAGGTGCAAATAAGCTTCAGACAGTCTTACAAGCACTGCTCAGAACTCTCAACTATGGCACTCAACATCCAGGACTTGCCATTCGGATCTTGGCGCCTTGTGCTGGTTCCGACCTATTCACACATCGGTCCACTATTGACATCACCTCATAAGCCAACGGGGCACCCCACGCCGACTTTCGGCGCAGCATTGTAGGATGGCCACACCAGTGCGGCAACTTGCTGGACACCACCTCGGTGCCATCCGGATCTCGGCGCGTTCGAGTCACTGTACCGCAAAACTGACCGGAACTCAGCTGGACACGCCGTCTTTCGGCGCAGCATTGTAGGATGGCCACACCAGTGCGGCAACTTGCTGGACACCACCTCGGTGCCATCCGGATCTCGGCGCGTTCGAGTCACTGTACCGCAAGAGTGACCCCAACTCAGCTGGACACGCCGTCTTTCGGCGCAGCATTGTAGGATGGCCACACCAGTGCGGCAATTTGCTGGACACCACCTCGGTGCCATCCGGATCTCGACGCGTTGTGCTGCCTTCGGCCTATTCGCACATCGGTCCGCTACTGATGCCGCCTCACGTGCCAACGGATTTTCTACGCTTTTTGTAGCCCTATGCCGCATAACAGGTCATGTGACTTGTTTATAAAACTTTTCATTGGTTCATTTTACTTTTGGTTTCCTAAAGATGGAAGGCTTGGTCATATGACCTAAAAATAACACTTTTCATTGGTTTAGAATTTTTTTTTTTCCCAAACGATGAAAGCCCCACCTTGTTTCTGGATCATTCAGACTGAAGCTGGCGTCAGCATGAGAGCACCACCATCTCGTGGCTCCGTCGTGGTCATTCCGCGAGCAATCATGGCAGCCGCTCCCCACCGGAAGCCTGTGGGAGTCGGGGGCCCCCAAGACTTTTGTAGAATCTTCACGGCTGAGGGGACGCTTTTCGAGAATGGAGCCCAAGCCCTAGCAGGCAAGCGTCCGAGTTCCAAGGTGTCCCAGGGCCATTTCAGTGGACCAGGCCCAAAACCGAAGAGCCGTCCGCCATTTTAAGAGTCATGTGGCAGCCGCCTATCGCTGCACTGCAAGAGTGGGAGCAACTCAACAACATGGTGAGCGAGACGCTGTAGCCGCAAGAGCGGGCGCAACTCAGCTGGATGGCCGCCACCTGGGGAGGCCCGTTCACGCCGCCTCCCCCACGCCCCCCCCCCCCCCCGGGCCGCCCCACGCCAATTTTCGGAGCAGCATTGTAGGATACCAGAAACCAGTGCGGCAGTTTACTGGACATCACCTGGGTGCCATCAACATCTCAGCGCGTTCTGCTGCCTTGGGACTATTCGCACAACAGACCGCTACTGACGAGGCCTCCCCCCGCACCACCCGGGACGCCCCACGCCAATTTTCGGAGCAGCATTGTAGGATCCCAAAACCAGTGCGGCACCCAGGCGACATCACCTGGGTGCCGTCCAGAACTCTGCACGTTGTGCTGCCTTGGGACTATTCGCACAAAAGACAGCTTCTGACCATTGTTGCTTTTTTGGGTGAAAAATGTTTAAATGTTTTTACAGTTTTTGTTCCGTTCATTATATTTAAAAGTTAATAAAGTTTTATAATCTTACTTTGTTGGAGTGTTATATATTTTTTTTTAAACGGGTGAATGGGGCCTTGAATCGGGTTATTGTCATGTGTGGGCTTTGGAAGTGTGCTGCTGCAGGATCGGACATTTCAAACTCAAATGCACGTTCTTTTTCTTACCTTTCCGAAGCATGGAGCGCAATAGCAGGCAGAGAAAGGGTGATGCACGTGTTGAACACTACCTGACCTGGCAAGTTGCTGGCAGTGCCCCCCCGCCCGCTCCTGAAAGAGGGCACACACACACCGCCGCCCCGAGTACTTCACAAATCTTTAAAAGACCATGCGCTTGTTCATGAGGCTTAAATGGTTTATCACCTCTTCTAGAACCCCTGCATCGACCCTCTGACGTTTCCTGGAAAAATTACCACGTAACACAATACCAAGCCCTGTCAGCTGAAACCCCCGAGGAATCGTGGGGCATATTATCAAGGGGGTTTATCTCCGCTTTTTTGGCTTTAAAAGCCATGAAATCGGAGATAAAATTATCTCCCTATTACCAAGCTGTCGCTAACACCAGTTAGTGACAGCTAAAAGGAGATAGCGACCATCTTGGGCCCCGCTTTGCATGTCAGTGATACTTATCACTAATGACATGCAAAGTGGGCGTGCCAAGATGTTAGCGACTGGAAACAGTCCCTAACATCGCTATCTCCTATTACCAACTTTTGGAGATATTCGCGCTAAGCGCGAATATCTCCAAAAGCTAACACCTGCCCTGAGCAGTTCTTAGCCATGTTATCCAATGGGAGGTGGATAACATGGCTAAGAGCATTTGCTCGATAATACATGAATATCGCTGACTTTTCAGCGATAATAGCAAGGTTTATCTGCGATAAAAATCGCCGATGTGCGGCGATAATTTTTGTCTCTAAACAAGTTAGAGACAAAAATTATCGCTAGTTGTTCGTAATATGCCCCCGGGTTTTTGCTTGCAGAAATCTGGAGGCGGGAGACTAGCACTGAAATCAGTAGTCTCACGCCTGAATCGGGAGGGTTGGCATGTCTGGATTCTCTACAGCTGGGGCCATAAACTACATCCGCAGGGGTAGGTGATAGCCTGGGACCAGCCTGGCATCTAAAATGGCTGCCGTGCACGACAAAATTGTGGCATTGGAAAAAAGGCAAGATGGCGCAGACAATGTTTATCAATAAGGATTCATTTATAACAAAATATTTTATCGCAGTGACAAATTGGCGGTCAACACTTCCTAATTTCCATCGAATCGAACGTTAACAGACGTCACGCAGCAAAAAAAAAAAAAGCTCACGCACAGCCGCTGGAAGAGATGTATCAACATATATGAGCCTCCTCAGCCACCCTCAGGAAACATAGGGAATTAGGATACGTCTCCCGCACTCTCTTATACCTAGTAATTTAATTAAAACGAAGCACAAAATGGCGAATTCCCGTTTCGCTACCAGTTTGCGGCCCAGTTCGCGGCCCGTGAAGCGCTTCTACCGTGAAAAATCATTTTTTTTTTATTTTCCCCACGGGACCCTTTAATAACCCCAACAACATTCCTAGGAGGTCAAGAGGGGTATACCTTGCCCCCTTTCATTAAATTCCCCCTTCGTTTTTCACCTCTTCTTCTCTCTCGATCCTACCGAGAGATAAGATGGCGGCCGCTCCGGACTGTCACGCAGCAAAAAAAAAAAAAGCTCACGCACAGCCGCTGGAAGAGATGTATCAACATATATGAGCCTCCTCAGCCACCCTCAGGAAACATAGGGGATTAGGATGCGTCTCCCGCACCCCCTTATACCTAGTAATTTAATTAACGAAGCACAAAATGGCGAATTCCCGTTTCGCTACCAGTTTGCGGCCCAGTTCATGGCCCGTGAAGCGCTTCTACCATGAAAAATCATTTTTTTTTTATTTTCCCCACGGGACCCTTTAATAACCCCAACAACATTCCTAGGGGGTCAAGAGGGGTATACCTTGCCCCCTTTCATTAAATTCCCCCTTTGTTTTTCACCTCTTCTTCTCTCTCGATCCTACCGAGAGATAAGATGGCGGCCGCTCCGGACTGTTTAGAATGTTGACAGACACCGGACAGCCAATCAGCTTTCTGCGCTCAAAGTTCCGTTTCGCGAAAAGTAAGCGAACCGGAGCGCAGCCTGGAGCGCTGTTACAGATATATATCTTGTTTTAAACGTTAATTTCTCAAAAACTACTGGAGCACATATATTGAGACCTAGCAAAGGCACATCGGGCTAACAGTCCCTACAATTTTGCCAAGTTTCGTGCAAATCCATTCAGCCGTTCGAGCTAAAAGTGAGGCCAAAGGCCCTATGGAAATTAACATGGGAAAAACGCGTTTTGGGACCCCCCTTTTTTCTCGGCCCCCCCTTGACGAAACCCCCCCAAATTTTCGGGGGCTGCTCAGAAACAAAATGTGCCATTTTCCTGAACATTTCAGCCGATTCCGTCCACAAACGCCAAAGTTATTAGACATAGAATTTTCAAAAGTTCCATAGACAAATAATCCTAACTATATATACCTACTGGCGACCGCCAGTAGGTAATATATATATATATATATATATATATATATTACCTACTGGCGATAGCCAGTAGGTATATATAGTTAGGATTTTTTCTCTATGGAACTTTTGAAAATTCTATGCCTAATAACTTTGGCGTTTGTGGACGGAATTGGCTGAAATTTTCAGGAAAATGGCACATTTTGTTTCTGAGCAGCCCCTGAAAATTTGGTGGGGGTTCGTCAAGGGGGGGCCGAGAAAAAAGGGGGTCCCAAAATGCGTTTTTCCCATGTTAATTTCCATAGGGCGGTTGGCCTCACTTTTAGCCCGAACGGCTGAATGGATTTCCACGAAACTTGGCAAAATTGTAGGGACTGTTAGCCCGATGTGCCTTTGCTAGGTCTCAATATATGTGCTTCAGTGGATTTTGAGAAATTAACATTTAAAACAAGATATATCTGTAACAGCGCTCCGGGTAGCGCTCCGGTTCGCGAACTTTTCGCGTATCGGAACTTTGCGAAGCGAAGCTGATTGGCTCTCCGGTGTCTGTCAACATTCTAAACAGTCCGGAGCGGCCGCCATCTTGTCTCTCGGTAGGATCGAGAGACAAGAGGAGGCCAAAACAAAGGGGGAAATGAAGGAAAGGGGGCAAGGTAGACCCCTTCTGACCCCCTAGGATTGATGAGGGGGATATTATAGAGCCACGCGGGGCCCAAAAAAAAAAAAAAAATTCAATTTTTTCGCCGTAGAGACGCATCTTGGTACGCGAACCGGGCAGCTAACCGGGCAGCTAACCGGGAAGCTAACCGGCAGTGTAACGGGAGTCTGAGGAGTAGCTGATTGGCTGTCAACATTGTAAACAGTCCGGAGCGGCCGCCATCTTGTCTCTCGGTAGGATCGAGAGACAAGAGGAGGCCAAAACAAAGGGGGAAATGAAGGAAAGAGGGCAAGGTAGACCCCTTCTGACCCCATAGGATTGATGAGGGGGATATTATAAAGCCACGCGGGGCCAAAAAAAAATAATAAAAAAATCCGATTTTTTCGCCGTGGAGACGCGTCTTGGTACGCGAACCGGGCAGCTAACCGGGCAGCTAACCGGGAAGCTAACCGGCAGTGTAACGGGAGTCTGAGGAGAAGCTGATTGGCTGTTATCATTGTAAACAGTCTGGAGCGGCCGCCATCTTGTCTCTCTGTGGGATCGAGAGACAAGAGGTGGAAAAAAAAAAGGTGTAAATGAATGAAAGGGGTAAGGCAGACCCCTCCTGAACCCCTAGGATTGATGAGGGGGCTATTAAAGTTCCCTGCGGGGCAAAAGAAAAAAAAAATTGCGATTTTTTCGCGGTAAAGGTGCTTCCTGGTACGTTAACCCGGCAGCTAACCGGCAGCGTAACGGGAGTCCGACATATTGTGTTTTTTGAACGTTTGTGATATGTGCACGTATGGATTTTGTCTAATTAAGGTTAAAAAAATATATAGATATCTTTAAGCGTGTTCTGGCGCGCTTACGTTTTGGGTTTGGTTTGCGCTGCAGAGACGATACGTCACGGTTATGCGATGCATCAATAGGCGTCTCACGGGCTACGTGATACGTCACTTAATAAAGAATATATTTTACAGCTATAGATATTAGCTTTTAAAAAACCAATGAAATTCACAGAAAAAACCATAGGTTATAGACCATATATAGTTAGGAATTTGCATTTACAAAACCTTGAAAATTCACTGAAAAAACCATAGGTTATAGACCATATATAGTTAGGGATTAGCATTTAAAAAACCTTATTTTATTTGCACAAAACCATTGAAATTCCATATATAGTTAGTTGCACTAACTATATATCGCGGACCCGCAATCCACTGCTAATGATGTCACATATTACATCATTCATGATATGGTCAGTGACATCACTGATGACATCACTGATGACATCTCAAATGACATCACTGATGACATCACTGATGACATCTCAAATGACATCACTGATGACATCACTGACATCTCATTTGACATTACTGATTACATCACTGATGATATCATTTATGTGATAATACATCTTCAGACTCTAATATAACCTTAGATACACTCAGTGTAAACAGGCACTCACAGACTGTCACACATCCATGGAGTTACTCACACACCTAGTCAGTCATGCAAAGAATCAATCACATCTCCATTTCCTCAACTATACAGTTATACACACCTTACTTATTCAAACATATAGTAACACATATTTACTCTCTTATACAATCCTTGATACAAGTTCACAATGATTCATACAGCCACTCACACATTCACTGGCTCTTATGTTCAGTTATTTATATATGTCAACTCTCACATGGAGTGTGTTTTACATATGTACTTACTTTGACATGTAGCACTGAGATATCCATTCACTCACCAATATACTCATGCACACAGTCAACTGTCCATACAGCTGTTTCCACATGCACTTTTGAACCCATACACCTAAGGAATCAACTGCTCACACATCTATGCACAGAGTCATACACCTCCCAGCCACCCACACACATACTCAGTCTCCCATACAAATACTTGGGCAACCATTCAATAACCCATATAGTTACTGATATAGCTACTGATTTAAACATGCAGCAGTTTACAGAACAACATAAATAATGATTGCCAAATTAAGACACTTTAATCACTAACCCATACACTCAGTGAGACACATTTAATCATTCTCTCATACAGTCAGTCATGCACCTACTAAATCCTTCATCCAGACACTTATACATCCACTCATTCTTCAATATGTAAGACATATTTTAACTTTACAGAAACATACAGTCACTGGGTGTTGTCATCAGTGATGTCATCAGTGATGTCATCAGTGATGTCATTTGAGATGTCATCAGTGATGTCATCAGTGATGTCACTGACCATGTCATGAATGATGTAATATGTGACATCATTAGCAGTGGATTGCGGGTCCGCGATATATAGTTAGTGCAACTAACTATATATGGAATTTCAATGGTTTTGTGCAAATAAAATAAGGTTTTTTAAATGCTAATCCCTAACTATATATGGTCTATAACCTATGGTTTTTTCAGTGAATTTTCAAGGTTTTGTAAATGCAAATTCCTAACTATATATGGTCTATAACCTATGCTTTTTTCTGTGAATATATATATATATATATATATATATATATATATATATATATATATATATATTCACTGAAAAAACCATAGGTTATAGACCATATATAGTTAGGGATTTGCATTTACAAAACCTTATTTTACTCGCATAAAACCATTGAAATTCCATATATAGTTAGTTGCGCTAACTATATATCGCGCACCCGTAATCCACTGCTGATGATGTCACATATTACATCATTCATGACATGGTCAGTGACATCACTGATGACATCACTGATGACATCTCAAATGACGTCACTGATGACATCACTGATGACATCTCAAATGACATCACTGATGACATCTCAAATGACATCACTGATGACATCTCATTTGATATTACTGATCACATCACTGATGATATCATTCATGTGATAATACGATGAACCTCTTCAGACTCTAATATAACCTTACATACAATCAGTGTAAACAGACACTCACAGACTGTCACTCATCCATGGAGTTACTCACACACCTAGTTAGTCATGCAAAGAATCAATCACACCTCCATTTCCTCAACTATACAGTTATACAAACTTTACTTATTCAAACATATACTAACACATATTTACTCTCTTATACAATCCCTGATACAAGTTCACAATGATCCATACAGCCACTCACACATTCACTGGCTCTTATGCACAGTTATTTATATATGTCAACTCTCACATGTACTGTGTTTTACATATGTACTTACTTTGACATGTAGCACTGAGATATCCATTCACTCACCAATACACTCATGCACACAGTCAACCGCCCATACAGCTGTTTCCACATGCACTTTTGAACCCATACATCTAGTGAATCAACTGCTCACACATCTATGCACAGAGTCATACACCTCCTAGCCACCCACACACACACTCAGTCTCCCATACAAATACTTGGGCAACCAATGAATATCCCATATAGTTACTCATATAGCTACTTATCAACACATGCAGCAGTTTACAGAACAACAGACATAATAATGCACAAATTAAGACAGTTTAGTCACTAACCCATGCACTCAGTGAGACACATTTAATCACTTACTCATACAGTCAGTCATGCACCTACTAAATCCTTAATCCAGACACTTATACATCCACTCATTCTTCAATATGTAAGACATATTTACACTTTACAGAAACATACAGTCACTGGATGTTGTCATCAGTGATGTCATCAGTGATGTCACTGACCATGTCATGAATGATGTAATATGTGACATCATCAGCAGTGGATTGCGGGTGCGCGATATATAGTTAGCGCAACTAACTATATATGGAATTTCAATGGTTTTATGCGAGTAAAATAAGGTTTTGTAAATGCAAATCCCTAACTATATATGGTCTATAACCTATGGTTTTTTCAGTGAATTTTCAAGGTTTTGTAAATGCAAATTCCTAACTATATATGGTCTATAACCTATGGTTTTTTCTGTGAATTTCATTGGTTTTTTAAAAGCTAACATCTGTAGCTGTAAAATGTATTCTTCTTTAAATCTTAAAATATATTTTAGATGTTTATTAATAATTTTTTTTTCAATATTTTTTTTCTTCGCTTCCAGTTCGCGAACCGGGAAGCTTTCCGTTAGCTCATCTTGATGCCGCGACGTAGTCCGCGAACCGGTAAACGTTACGTTAGCGCAACTGTGACGCGTCGCGGAAGCGCGACGTATCACGTTGTCGCGTAATGCGTCTAATGACGCGCCGCGTTAGCGCTCCCGGAAGTGCTCCGGACCGCGAACCGGAAGCGATCCGGGACGCGGCGCGCACCGCGTAACGTAAGCGGAACAGGTCATGTGACTTGTTTATCAAACTTTTCATTGGTTCATTTCACTTTTGGTTTCCAAATGATGTATGACTAGGTCATGTGACCTAAAAATAACACTTTTCATTGGTTCAGAACTTTTGCTTTTCCCAAATCATGTAAACCCCTCCTTCTTTCCTCACTCTGACTTTCATCTTGGTGAGAGAAAGACCATTTTCCTGGAGTTCAGCAATGGCTTCTATACTTGCTGCAGCTGGTGCACCCCCACCACCACCTCCACCTCCTCATAAGAAGAGAGGACCACCAAGTCAATTCATCTCCAACAGAGAGGAGGAAGAGGAGGAACAAGAAGAAGAGGATAGAGATGAACCAGAATTTATACAGGAGTTGCCCCGTGTTTCTAGAAGGAAAACAAGTTTCATATGGCAGTTTTTTTCCATCCCTCCAGGGGAAAAGAAGGTCAATGCTAAATATGCCACCTGCCTCATCTGTAAATACAGATTGTCTAGAGGCACAGAGAAAAAGTATAGTATGGGCAACTATACTATGCATCGCCATATGGCCAGGTGGCATCCCTTAAACTACAGCCGGGCAGAGTTGAGGGACCTACAAGATAATCCCCCGACAACTCCTGTGGCCCGATCAACGTCAACTATATCTTTGACAGGGAGAGAGGCACAGGAAACTGTGCCAAACATTCAGCCAAACTTCAAACACATGAAGTTTACCTGTATATATTGTGGTGCTATGCTGTCATATGGGAACATGAGTGTGAACTTGATCAATATGGTGTACGAAAACCATAAGTGCCCTAACCCACCCAAGCAGTAATTTTTTTTTTGCTCCTGTTGAGCCCTTTTCAATGCCTGTTTTTTTGTTGTTTCCCCTCCATAAAAAACACAAAAAAAACATAAAACTGTTCTAAAAATACAAAAAAATCAAAAAATGTTCAGAAAAAAACCACAAAAAAAAACCAACAAAAACAAAAAAAAAAAGTTCTTTTCAGAACTACCTCCCCTTTCAAATAAAATTGCTAGAATGTTTATCACTTTGGCAAGCTCTATTTCTTTTGGTTCGCTTTCCCGTTCGCTGCCCGGTTCGCGAACTTGAAGCGAACCAAAAAAATATTTTTTTTAAAAAAAGAAGAGTTAGTATAAGGGAAGTAAACAGAGAGTAATGTTAAAAGAAAGACAGCTATAGGGAGTAAACCAGAGATACTGTTTAATAGATCTATTTATTAATTCAGGATGACGATAAGGTGTGATCTGTCCTGAGGTTTGTTTAAGGTGAGACCTACTCAGGGTTACAGATCAATTTTACACTTGTTGAAGAATACAGAGCAGATAATGCATGTGAAGGCCTACCAATGAAGTAAGTCATGTCCTCTTATTACATCATTCATGACATGGTCAGTGCCATCATCAGCAGTGCATTGCGGGTAAAAAGAGTAGAAAACATTTACCTTATAATTCTTGTTACCTTTTTAAAATATTTTTTCATACTTTCAATCTGTAAAAGAGAGAACAAACATTTCCAAAAATATTAAAACATGTATTTAAAAATTAGAAAAGACAAGGGAAAAGGTTCAAGAACAAACAGTTTTTCAACAACTTTGACATTTACAGAAGCCTCTGCTTCTCTACCTCCCCTACACAATCCTAAACATATATATTTTAAACAAACTGTATCTTGATGTTGATGAACTGAGGCCTATTTTGGAACATGGTGCTTCTTTTGCACTGCTAATGTCTCACAATAGTGATGCAATAGCAGCGCAAAAAAGATGTAAAGCCATCATAAAATTGTGTCTAACATTTTAAATGATTGTTTTAGGATGCAAATAAGATGTGTGCTTTCAAGAGCTTTCTTTGAGGTGAGGCCTATTCATTTTTTTTTTAAAAAAACAGTACCCAGAAGTACAGCACTGTAAGCATTAAAATTGACACTTACAGAAGACTCAGTTTCTCCATATCTACCTCACATTTCTAAATGTATATCATAAGTACAAAAAGCAGAACATTAATTATACATGTTAAATGGTTTATTTTTGCTGTTCTCAGAATGTATCAAATTTCACTTAAATCAGTGACTTGAAGGTATTCATCATGTAACAGCGGGGAAAAAAAACACAATCAAAATGATTGTGTTTAAAAAACCCATTCAACATAAGAAATCTGAATTCAAAACTCCTTAAAATTAACTTACTTTCAATGACGTCGAAGGATGTCCTATGAACAGCGTCCACTGTGTTGTGCTATAAATATTGTCAGCCCGCCACTTTCTGAAAGAAAACCTCCAACGATTCGAAAAATATGTTACATACAAGAAAAGACTTCTCACATTCTACCACATGTTTCCACTTGGCCAAATCATGTTGCAGCTATTCACAAGTCTTGTAATTCTTCCAATCAAATCCCGTCATTTTCTATTTTCGCAACTTTCAAAAAGAAAACATTTAAGATAATTTTCACAATCCTGGACTACTAATATCTTACCCTTCTTTGTCACTCATGTTCTCCTTTTCCTATGACACTGATACTGCTTACTATGAAGCAGACTTACTTGCATCAGGTTTATATAGTCGGATTTTACAAAATGACATTATAATTAAAAGTTTTGGACCAATAATCTAGACAGCATTGCAGACTTACATTCCCTCAACTTCATGAACCTTTTGCAATTCTTCACAGGAAATCCCGAGATTCTTTCTTTAAAATTTTGGTTTTAAAAACACCAGGTAAGAATTTTTAAGGTCAAACAGCAATTTTTTTTTGAAAGTTACAACGGAATCATTGCAGAATGACCAGCCGTTTCGAGACTTTAAATAAGCTGTATAATGTCCTGAAGTTGTTGAAGGACCATCGTGGTAGATAATTGCTACAGTTACAAAAGTCCTTCCTGATATTGAAAGCTGAGAAGCCACAAATTTTTTTTATTAAAGTTGACAATTTTGATCCATCAGGCCTACATCGTTGCATCATTAAAATGACATACTGTCCATATCTACGTATAAGTAATGTTGACATCATTTCAGATTTACATTGGCTACACTCCATGTTGTGATCCGCTGCATTTACTAGCTTATTAAAGGAGACTGATTTACTGTCTGGCAAAGTTAAATATATAAATCTTTCTGAGTCTACACTAGTAGTACTTGATACCCTACAATTCTCGCAGTCATGCTGCCATTGATAAGAAAGCCCAAACAGGTGATCTACATCTACACCCTCATCTTGCAATATATCAAGCATATACATTAAAAACTCCTGACAATCTTGCTGATTATTTTCAGAGAAGTCTGTTTGACCTGAACATTCATCTAACAGATAACGAACTTCAGACACACTTTCTACTTTTGTTCGATCAGTGCTACATTTCTCGAAAACAGAATTCAACAAACAGCATAAAATTTGTTCTGAATTCAACAGAATCTGTTCTTTTAAACTCTCTAGTGAAAAGAGAACATTAACCACTACATTTGCATAGCAGTTGACACCAGAACTGTTTTCAAATTGAAAACCGACAACATCTTCAACAGAATCCACTTTCTTTCTGCTAACAATTTTCGGTTCATTGACTTTTAGTCTTTTTGCAACAACCTCCCTACTATTACTGCTATTTCTACGTTTCCGGCCTACCACACGTTTCTCAAACAAAGGATATTGAGGCAAATGTGGCGCATACTCTCTTCTTAACCTATTGTATTCCTTAACACAATCTAGATCCGCACAAATGTTTGTGACATCACAGTCAATCAAGTACAATCCCGATAAAGTTCTAACTCGTGACAATGCCACATATGCCATACCCTCCTTGAACACAGAACTGCCAATATTCACCAATGCACAGTCTACACTTAAACCTTGCGATTTATGGATTGTCACCGCATATGCCAAGCAAACAGGAAACTGTTTACGGCGAACATATAAGTCTTTAACAAGCAAAAACCTAGCAGAACAACGACCAATTTGCTGTACTTCCTCAATGCCATCAAATTTAATTCTTAAAAATTCTATTCCATCTCTATTTCTGTATTTCTCAAAATCAACAACATTACCCATTGATCCATTTACCAGACCTCTTTCTACATGTAAATTCCTTCTCAAAATGATTCGGCAATTTAAACACACAATCAAAGTCTTTTCAAAACCCGCTGTTTTAGATATAGTCTTCTCTAATGAATCCAATTTTGATTTCAAATTGTCTGACAAAATAATTGTTGATCCCATATGCTCTAATTTGTCGATAGCTTCAAGTTTCACAATCTCTTGCTTTTCTAAATTCAACATTTTGTTGTTGAAGATGGCACATTCTGCAAGAGTTGGCATGAGACATATCCCGGATTTCTTCTCAGTAATTTTCTGAAAAATATTCTCAGGCACAATCTCTTGTTTGGGATATAAATTTGACAGTAATCGTGCATTTAAAGCTTCTTTCCCATGCTCGGTCACTTTTCCAATTCTAATATCTTGTAGAATATTCTTGTAATCTTCATCCTTTGCCTGACGCATATTTTGATGCAGTTCAGCATAATTGAAGTTTAACCATATATTGACGTTGCCAATGCTCCCTAGGCACTTCCTGGTATCTTCATGCGTGAGTATTTTGAACACGGGTTGACCTTTTACTGGTGTCAGCTGCAGAAGATCTCCGAAAACAATGATGTGTTTCCCACCAAATAACACATCATATTCAGTTTTAAGTACTTCTTGCATTCTCAAATGCACAAAGGCAAGCATGACATTGGAAACCATGCTTACTTCGTCAATGATAAGTAGTTTCATTTTCCTCAAGACTCTTGAAACTTCACAGCAAGCATCTCCAGATAACTTGTTGTATTGTAATTTGTTGTCATGCTCCACCGGCAGCATCAGTAGACGATGCAAAGTAATACCTTTAATGTTATGTGCTGCCAGTCCAGTAGGAGCGGTGACAACACAAGACAGCGATGACTCAGTCCTTTCCTGCAAATAACAAGAGATTGCTTTAATGAGGAAACTTTTTCCAGTTCCCGCTTCTCCACTCACGTACAGTCGGACAGGCTTCAACGATGTACATGAGCACTTGTTCTTCTCATGACTTAATCCGTGCTCAATTTCCTTGGTAACTTCATCATATATTTTCCTCTGCTCAACGTTGAGTTGTTTTTCCAAGTCTTCTAAGTTAACTGAATCCTCCTGAGCATGTGCCATGGCTCTTTCTACTTCATTCATAGCAGTGGCAGCTTCATTTTCGATAATAGGTCCTCCAAGTGGATCTTGACTCAATGAAACAGAACTCTGACTGTCCTGAGAACTGTCTCTGGCAATCTCGGCTGCAATCGTTGCTTCCTGCTCAATTTCCAAAGTTAGCATTTCTTGATATTTAGAAAAAGCAGGACATTCTATGGACTCCTTGGCTGCATTGAAAGAGTCTTCGTAACAGAGGAAATCTCCAAGCAGTTCCTCTTCTGCACGCCAAGGCTTGAAAAGTTGCAAAAGTGCTAAATAAAAAAACTCCTTTTTTTCTGGAGATTCACCACTCAATTTTCGTTGGTTTACTAATTGGCATTTTCTTTGCTTGACCAGGCATCCCTCACTTCCAATTACAGCATACACTCCTTTCTCAATATCTTCTTTGATGTTCCTCTTGAATATATAATTTTGGAGAACCTCATATAGACAAACATTCTCAAGGTGACTGCTTCGATTTGGATAATATGTATCCAACATGTTGGTCTTCAAAATGTCGGTACTGTTTGGTTCCTTTTCTGCCAAATACTCAATTTCCCGGACAGGTTTTAGAACTCGATTTCGCGTTGCAGCAAGACCAAGACTCGCCCAAACGAGACTCCTGGATTTGGCATAGAGACTTGCTGAAGACAATCGATCAGAACATTCGTAAGCTCCGATTTCTCGATGCGACAACATCTTCAGACTGAAACTGTACAACTTCTTGCTGAGGCTCTTTTCATGGGAAATGTCCTCCCACATATCCTTCAGTTCGGTCTTTTCTTTTTTGGTGATGTAAGATGTCACATACCGAGCCACAGCCATACAGTTGTCAGCCACAAACTGTATATCCATGTTAGCATTCCACATGGACAAAATCACTGGGTTGTAGTCATTGATGTACTTGGACTCTTCGTTCCTTTTCAAATTGTATGTATTCTTGGGTGATTTCCTCGTCACATTATGTCGCAGCGAAGACATCAAACTGTTCACTCTTCCTTTAGAAATCACCGGTCGTGGAAAGTTGAAACGACATTTGGTGTAGAACTTGTCCTTGTTTCTGAATTTACGACGACAGTACTTTCCACAACGATGGCTTTGGAAACGTAGAACTTGTTCTCTTAGACTTTTCTTCTCCGTTGCGTTTGGAACAGCACACGTAGAATACTGTTCTATGAAATTCATCACTAAGTCATCCGGATCTGTTCCAAATTTAGGTGCATCCTTGATCCACAACAACATATGTATATGAGGGGCACCTCTTGCTTGGTACTCCTTTCTCCAGAAGAAATCCAACACCTCTCCAAGAGGTGGATTCTTTTTATTTGTGATGAAAGACATCATAGCTTCAAATCTATGATTGAAGTACCTGCATACATTCACTGGATCCAAAGAACACAGTTCTCCAGGTGTCTTGAATTCAATGTTTTCAATATTTCCATTTGCCTCTCGTAGAAATTCAAGTAAGTCTTCCCAGCCATACTCGGCACAGCTCAGAGTGAGGAACCATGTTGGAGTTCCTAAGTTCCTCAGCATACATTTTAAATCACCATGACGACGGTACCAGTACTCATTAGTACCACGCTGACACGCCATGAGATTAATTAAGTGAGAATCCAAAATACTGTCTTGGACATTGACTTTATGCATAAAGTCACTTGCCGAGATGTTTTGCATCTGTATACCACTTTTTAAAATGTGGTTCACTGCATATGACAGTCCTGACAGATCGCTTTCAAACAAAAGATGAAACAAATAGGGAATGCATTGCCGAAACCTAGGATCTTCTGCATACAATCGTAAAGTCCGGTATTCAGACGCAGGAATTTGATGAGGTCGCTCATCATATCTTCCTCCTTGACCTGTGGGAAATAGCTGTGGGAAACACCGAGCTTCCAAACTTTCCTCCCAAACACTAATGGGACTCCCTTTCGCTTGTTTCATTTGAAACAACTCAATTGCATTCCCCATGACTTCCTTGGAATGCAAAGGATGAACACTATAATGTTCATATATTTCTTCACTATTAGACACCTCTACTTTCTCAATTTGGCCAGCACACAAAACGCTATCCTCTTCATCACTTACTTCCTCTTCTGCAACATATACATTCTTATAGTACTTATTATTTTTCTTCAAATACAAAGTTGCATTTTTCACTTTCCTAACATCCACTAAATCTTGCCATATTTTCTTATTCTTTGTCGGAACCCCATTAACCAAGATAACCAGAGGTTCCTCTTCCACTTTATCAACTCCAATTGTGTTAATGTTTTTGTTCAAATCTAGAGGCAAATAAACAACTCTTCCCTTTAATCCTCTCTGTAAATCTGCTGGAGGCAACTTCCCTGTCTTTGGCTCCATTCTTACAATAGCCTGAAAGGGATGGATACTTTGAATCAAAATAGATTCATAAGTATTTAAATCCTTCAATTCTGAAGGAATCTCAACCAATTCCAGATTATTATGAACCGCCCTAGCAGGCATCTGGTTTTGGTTTAATTTGTTACAACAATAAGTACACACACGTTGGTCCACTCCCAAATCAAAACAATTTTCTACCATCAAGTATGTGGCAAAATCCTTCCATTCACTATTATTTTCCCTTTCACTTTTTGCATATAAATCCACTAACTTAGTCTGATTCTTATAATAAGTGCGTCGACAACATACACAAGTGAAATTAGGCCTCTCACTTGATTTCATCTGAAACGTGGCAATTTCCTTCTGAAAATAATCTGTACTGGAAACCTGTACATTATCTTCAACATTACCCTCTACTTCAGGGTCAATTTGAACATTCTCATCTTTACTACCAAAGTAACAAAACTCAATTTCTTCACAAATATTCTTCACATCTATTTCAGAACCATGCAAAAGAGCAGCACATAATTGTTTAAGCATAATTGCTGGACTCTTAGCATAATACAACATTCTCACTAATTTTCTCACTTTATTATGATGCACTGCTAGCATCCTGAAATGATGAAAAACACTCTGGCATACTCTCCTGGAAAGACAAGCCAGTGAATGACCACGCAAACCTGTCATTTGTCTCACTCTGCAAGGATCTAAATCTTGCAACAACTTCATTTTCTGCTTCAAACTTTTCTTATTAAATGTCCGTATAAAATCACAAAGCAAATTGATGGAAACCTGTCGCACACTGCAAATAGAACTACACTTCCAAATGTACACAGGACACTTAGGACGTCTTCCTAAAACCTCATCACTTAGCGCCTCTTCTGTCTCTGTTGTCACAAGTTGTTCTTTTTCAACTGGACAACCATCCTTCACTTCATAAGCTCGACCACTGGTGTCAACTGCAAACACCAAATCATTATCCTGAAAATAACTCTCCTCATTAAAAAATGCCTCACAACTTGAACTATGCATCCATTCTCCGGAAAAAACTTCACAAAAGTTAGTACGATTTACTACTCTCTTCCATCTACTTTTTGTTTTGAAATCAGAAATTACCTTGCTTAGTTTCCTAATTCTATTGATTACCAAAATAAACAACTTTCGCCTAATTTCAAAAGCATGATCAATAATTTTCTCTACATTTTTCTTCTTCTTATAAAATGCCGCTTTCTGTTGGCCTTTCTTTTTAATATTTTTCAATAAATTAACTAATATCCTATTACGGAACATTCGATTTCGAATGTCCCTAAACTGTTGTTTCCTACTACTATCATGCACAGAGTTATCTCTTCCTCTACCAGTAACATTTGTGATGGGTCTCTCCTTTCCATTTAAATTACTTTTCTTTTTGTGGACTGAAACATTTTTTTGAGCAAAACTTTTTTTACTACAAATATTTCTTAAGAATGATTTCGTGGTCTTACCCGGACCTTTCTTGGTGTTTTGACAAGTATTTGGGGAAGAGGACTGCTGCAATAAAACATCATCCTGCTGTCTTTGACGTTTTCTAGCCTTTCTTATTCTACTTTTTGTAGGCATTTTCCAAACTATGAAAGAATCTGCAGTTGAATCTGTGGAAAAATATAATATAAAATGTTATTAACCACTATTACCAAACAGTAAATAAATAACAGTCATCTAAAACTTAATGCCCTACTAATTATTTAACATAGCAAATGTTTTCCACCAGCACTACATCACAAAAATGACACTCAATGGTACAAAACAGGCATACAACAATCATAAATCACTCCCTAATATTTTAAATGATTAATTCAGGATGACGATAAGATGTAGCCTATCTAAAGATTTGTTTAGGCCCAGATCTTTAGACTGGGGTGAATGTGTGTCATTGATCCACATTCAGTCCATCACCTGTTTTGTTTATTTGAGGTGAGGCCAACACATGGTTGCAGATAAGATTTTCACTGAAAAAAACCAAGGTAAAAAAACATGTGAAGGCCTACCAATGAAGTAAATCATTAAATGAAAACCAATACATTTCTGGAAATATGCACTGCTAGTGCTTCATAAGATGTTTTGGGTCATATTTATAAGGCATTTGAGTGTCTATTATGCTATTTTACGTTCTTCATGGTGCAAATTTCTTGTAAATACACTCCCACCTGCGGTTGGCAAATTTAGATTTTGATTATGGGAGTTACATAGGCATGTTAATAATTTCCCAAAAATGGTGTATGACCCCAAACAACCTTTGAAGCAAATGCTCTTAGCCATGTTATCCACCTCCCATTGGATAACATGGCTAAGAAGTGCTTGCAAATGGGAAAAAAAACGGCTGCTATGCATGAATATCGCAGAAAAGTCAGCGATATTCATGCATTTTCCAGCAAATGCTCTTAGCCATGTTATCCACTTCCTATTAAATAACATGGCTAAGAACTGCTCAGGGCCCCATGAGGAACGCTTTCCATTTAAAAAGGGAAAAATAACATCAAAGACAGTAAAATGCCTTCTAAATATGACCCCAAACAACCTATGAAGCTCTAACAGTACATATCCTGAAATTTAATTGATTTCAAAATTCGTTTTTAAACACAACATATAAATCAATTGTATACCTGCATTCATGAAGAAATGACTAAAAATGTCCTTGAGACACATGAAAGTGATTTCTGGAATGCCCTAGCACCATTTTTGGGACACTATTAACATGGCTAGGTAACTCCCATAATCAAAATCTAAATTTGCCAAGCGCAAGTGGGAGCGTATTTACAAGACACTTGCCCCAAGAGGAACGCTTTCCATTTAAAAAGGTAAACATAACATCAAAGACACTAAAATGCCTTCTAAATATGACCCCAAACAACCTATGAAGCTCTAACAGTACATATCAAGAAATGTAATTGTTTATCACAAATGCGATTAAAAACGGCCGCAATGCATGAATATCGCTGAAAAGTCAACGATATTCATGCATTATCCAGCAAATGCTCTTAGCCATGTTATCCACCTCCCATTGGATAACATGGCTAAGAACTGCTCGCAAATGCGAAAAAAAACGGCCGCAATGCATGAATATCGCAGAAAAGTCAGCGATATTCATGCATTTTCCAGCAAATGCTCTTAGCCATGTTATCCACCTCCCATTGGATAACATGGCTAAGAACTGCTCGCAAATGCGAAAAAAAACGGCCGCAATGCATGAATATCGCAGAAAAGTCAGCGATATTCATGCATTTTCCAGCAAATGCTCTTAGCCATGTTATCCACTTCCCATTAAATAACATGGCTAAGAACTGCTCAGGGCCCCATGAGGAACGCTTTCCATTTAAAAAGGGAAAAATAACATCAAAGACACTAAAATGCCTTCTAAATATGACCCCAAACAACCTATGAAGCTCTAACAGTACATATCCAGAAATTTAATTGATTTCAAAATTCGTTTTTAAACACAGCATATAAATCAATTGTATACCTGCATTCATGAAGAAATGACTAAAAATGTCCTTGAGACACATGAAAGTGTTTTCTGGAATGCCCTAGCACCATTTTTGGGACACTATTAACATGGCTAGGTAACTCCCATAATCAGAATCTAAATTTGCCAAGCGCAAGTGGGAGCGTATTTACAAGACACTTGCCCCATGAGGAACGCTTTCCATTTAAAAAGGTAAACATAACATCAAAGACACTGAAATGCCTTCTAAATATGTCCCCAAACAACCTATGAAGCTCTAACAGTACATATCAAGAAATGTAATTGTTTATCACAAATGCGATTAAAAACGGCCGCAATGCATGAATATCGCTGAAAAGTCAACGATATTCATGCATTATCCAGCAAATGCTCTTAGCCATGTTATCCACCTCCCATTGGATAACATGGCTAAGAACTGCTCGCAAATGCGAAAAAAAACGGCCGCAATGCATGAATATCGCTGAAAAGTCAGCGATATTCATGCATTTTCCACCAAATGCTCTTAGCCATGTTATCCACCTCCCATTGGATAACATGGCTAAGAACTGCTCGCAAATGCGAAAAAAAACGCCCGCAATGCATGAATATCGCAGAAAAGTCAGCGATATTCATGCATTTTCCAGCAAATGCTCTTAGCCATGTTATCCACTTCCCATTAAATAACATGGCTAAGAACTGCTCAGGGCCCCATGAGGAACGCTTTCCATTTAAAAAGGTAAACATAACATCAAAGACACTAAAATGCCTTCTAAATATGACCCCAAACAACCTATGAAGCTCTAACAGTACATATCAAGAAATGTAATTGATTTGAAAATTCGTTTTTAAACACAGCATATAAATCAATTGTATACCTGCATTCAAGAGGAAAGGACTGAAAATGTCCTAGAGACACAGAAAAACGTTTTCTTGAATGCCCTACCACCATTGTTTGGACATTATTAACATGGCTATGTAACTCCCATAATCAAAATCTAAATTTGCAAAGCACAAGTGGGAGCGTATTTACAAGACACTTGCCCCATGAGGAACACTTTACATTTTAAAAGGAAAACATAACATCAAAGACACTCAAATGCCTTATAAATATGGCTCAAAACAACCTATGAAGCTCTAGCAGTACATATCCAGAAATGTAATTGATTTCTTAAATCGTTTTTAAAAACAACATATCTGTTTCAGCTTACATAACAGACCATGGAATGGGCTCCATGTACCACAATAACTTGTGTTACTGCATGCCAGAATGCTACACCGAATATGCAATTACAATTTCTCAAAGAAACTAATTCTATTAGTATATCACTAGAGACAAAACCACATTTTAAAAACACAGCTTTCTTCATCATTTTCTCCTTAAATCATACTATTCTCTATCTAAATTAAATAAATCTTTTCTCACCTTAGCAAATATTTTTTGAGTTTTGAAAACAGTCTCAGAAATACACCAAATTGTCTTCAGCAGAAGAAAAAGGATGCACTCCAAAGGCTGCAGCTATTGAAAGCACAGAAATACAGATATTCATTTCACATATCTCTCATATTAGCCAATCATACCTCTTCCCTCACTTTTTTCAAATCAAAACCCTTCCCCCCTCTGCCCTCTCTGCCTTTTTTCCATAGCAACCACCTCCTGGAAGACCTCTCATGTTTGCAAATTCACACAACAATGTTTCAATTGAACTCTGAACTCTCAGTGCACCTGCGTATCCAGTGCAATCTTCCATTAAATGTTTCTTCCTTGACCATTCAAATTACATGTTTCAAAGAACACATCCATGCACCCTAACTTTCTGTTTTCAGAAATGGAAATGCACCAATCACTGCTAATGATTCATTAGCATTGCAAATCCACACTTTTTTTTCTTTAGAAACTCCTACTGTTTCAACTGCCCTTTCATTACCACACTTCATCTGACTGCAGAACAACCTTCTCCCACCATGTTTAAGGTCTGGATTGTTGGACATAGTTACATCCACTGGGCTCAAAGGTATGCTGAGAACAGAAATTTACCTAACCTCAATTTACAAGATGTGGAAATTAAGTGGTTGGGCCAAAGAGGATTAAAATGTCACCAATTGATACCATTGGTGAAAACCTTTATGCATTTGCCAAAACCTGACCTGTTAATAGTGCACTGTGGAGGTAATGATTTGGGCACTTTGACAGGGGTAGGTCTGGAAATGCTTTTAAAGGACACCTTTGAGCAATTAATGGCACTTTTTCCTCAAACTGCCTTGGTATATTCCAATATATGCCAAAGATAGAAATGGAGGTGGTCCAACCAATTTTGTCCACAAATTGAGAAAGCGAGGAAACATGTAAACAAATCTGTTTCAGCTTTCATGAGAGACCATGGAATGGGCTCTCTGTACAACAATAACTTGCGTTACTACATGCAAGATATCTACAGAGGAGATGGAGTTCACTTCTCAGATGAGGGCAACAGAATTTTCATTCTGAATTTAAGACTGTGCATTGGTACCTACTTATAAGTACCTAAATGTACCATAAACCCAAAAGCTCTTCTCAGAGCTACCCTTCATCTGATCACTCACAATTATTATTTTTTTCTAACTTTTTTCACTAATTTTCCACAAAATACGCTCCCCGGGGCGCTACCCGGTTCGCGAACCGAAAGCTAACCTCGCGGAATTTTTAAAAAAAATGTTTTTTTCCGCACATATAAGCCTCCTCAGCCACCCTCAGAAAACCTAGAGGGTCAAGATAAGTCTACCATGACCCCTTCTACCCATTCTAAACATTATTTGCCCTCCATCTTGTATCTTAATGCGACCGAAACACAAAATGGTGGACTCCCGTGACGCTTAAGGTTCGCGAACCGGGCCGCTTCCCGGAAAGCGGTCCTAAAAAAAAGGTGGGAAAGTAATTTACAGAAAAACGACTAGAGACACTCTCACCAAATATAGATTAGCTCATACTACATAACAATCCCTTTCATTTTCACAAATTTGATTGAAATTCCATTTAGCCATTAAGCCTGTAGACCTCTCTAAGTACCATGAGGTAAATTACTTCACAAAACACATCTGAAGTGTTGGAATTGACAACCAATGAAAATGTTACTTTCATTTTCAATTTTTTTTTCCTGACATTTGATTGGTTATGTACCTGAATATATATAAAGGAAGAGAAGGAAACACAGCCATTTTGACTACTACTTCCTGAACTACATTTCAAGAGCCTGTTCACCTCCCTGTAAATTAAATTGATAATTTGTAAGTGGCACTTTAAATTAATTTGTAAAAACGTTTTTTGATAATTATTTACTGTCCCCCTGCTATAGTTATAGATACAGATAGACTCCTCTGTTATATTTATTGATTGACTTACACTTCTCTGCTATAATTATGAATTTACTTACTTTAACTTCACTGTTAAAAAAACAGAACTACCTGTCTGAACTTAAACCCAACAGTGCCCTAACTCTTCTAATATAATTATTTTTTTTATGCAATTTACAGCAAAAAAATGGAAGGGGAGCAAGAAAAAACTAATGTTTCCTTCGAGATTACATCCGAAGACATTGTAACTGAAGAAAATGTGGATGAAGATTTTATGGATCAATCTTTTGACAAACAATTTATTCAAACCTTACAAGAGACAGAAACATCCATGTTTGACGAGATACCAGATGATATAATGCTGGAAGTTTTAATGAACTATGAAAATAATAAATAATTTTTTTTTAAATCAAAATAAATAAATAAATAAAAAAACGAACAAAAACAACAAATAATTAACATACAGTATTAAAAAAGTCTATCATTCTTTTATCCTTAAAGTTCGCTGCCCAGAACGCTTTCCGGTTCGCGAACTTGGCGCTTACCACGCAAAAAAAAAATTTTTTTTTTTTTGGACCCTCCTAGGCCCTTTTAAAACCTCCACATAAAACCTAGGGGGTCAACGAGGATCTACTATGCCCCCTTATGGTAATTTCCCCCTTTGTTTTGGCCTCCTCTTGTCTCTCGATCCTACCGAGAGACAAGATGGCGGCCGCTCCGGACTGTTTAGAATGTTGACAGACACCGGAGGGCCAATCAGCTTCGCATCGCAAAGTTCCGATACGCGAAAAGTTCGCTAACCGGATCGCTGCCCGGAGCGCTGTTACAGATATATATCTTGATACTGATACTAATAAAAATATCAAATAACCCATATACATACGCATGTAGCTACTTACCAACACATGTAGCCACTTATACACAAAGTGAAACACTAATATATGTATTTAAATATTTAAACATAACTCACTAATATTTATTTTTCAGAAAGACACATATTCACTGGATGGTGTCATCAGTGATGTCATGAGTGATGTCACTGACCATGTCATGAGTGATGTAATATGTGATGTCATCAGCAGTGCATTGCACGCGCAAGTTATAGTGAGTCCGACTAACTATAACGTGGGAATTTCAATGGTTTTATATCAGTAAAATTTCCAGCTAACTATAACTGGTGTGAAACCTATGGTTTTTTCAGTGAATTTAATAGGTTTTTTAAATGCTAATTCCTAACTATAACCGGTGTGAAACCTATGGTTTTTTCAGTGAATTTCATAGGTTTTTTAAATGCTAATTCCTAACTATAACTGGTGTGAAACCTATGGTTTTTTCAGTGAATTTCATAGGTTTTTTTAATGCTAATTCCTAACTATAAGTTTCACTTTATAAATAAGACTGTTAGCACTCTAGTTGTTCTTTTTAACACTCTGGTACATTCTGTCATTGGGCTACAGTTGGGCTACATCTAGTTGAAATTTGGGCTACATTTACATGTAGCGTAAGCGCGTTGGGTCATGTGAGCAGAAAATAACACTTTTCATTGGTTCATAACAGTTTTAGTTTCATAATGATGAAGCCCCTGGTCTTGTGACCTGAAAATAACACTTCTCATTGGTTCAGGACAGTTTTTTTTTCTAAATGATGAAAGACCCCACCTTTTTTCCTTATTCTAACTTTGTCCTTTGACTGAGGAAGACCTGTTTGTTGCTCTCTCTACTTTTTTGCTCCAAATAATGGCTTCATTAGTAGCATCAGCTGGTGCATCTGCCCCACCACCACCACCACAACCACCAAGAGGACCAGCTCCAAATTATATTGGTGGTCAAGAACAGGAGGAGGAGGAAGAGGAAGAGGAGGAGGGGAGAAGAAGATGGCTGCCAGAAGAAAATACCCCATACAAACCCAAACCACACATTGTATGGGAGTTTTTTTCAATTCCAGAGGGGAAAAAAAAGGTGAATGCGCCCAAGGTGACTTGCCTCATCTGCAATGATGAACTTTCACGGGGCAACCCAAACAAAAAATATTCATTTGGTAACTATACCATGATTCGGCACATGACCAGAAAGCACCCAATCAACTACTCTCGTGCAGAGTTCCGGGAACTGGCCAGTAACCTCCCCCAGTCATCAAGGACCCCCCCCAAAGAAACCAACCCACTTCCTCGGAACCAGAAACATCCGAGGTGATGCCCTGCATTCAGCCGAGATTTGCTGATTTTAAAAAAGCGTTAAGCTCATCGTCCTTGCAGGTGATAATCACAAGTGCCCCAAAAAGAAGTAATTTTTTGGGTTTTTTGTTTTTTTGCTCCAGTTGAGCCAGTTTCAATTCCCTTTTTTTGTTTCTCCCCCTAAAAAAATACAAAAAAATATATAAAACAGTTTTGAAAAGCCAAAAAAAGTTCAAAAAGTTCAAAAAACACAAAAAAAATATAAAACAACAAAAAGAAGAAAAAAAAAAGTTCTTTTTAGAACTACCTCCAATTTCTAAATAAAAACTTCATTTTTTAAAAACTCTGTCACCTTTTTTCATCATAGTACGCTCCCAGGGCCGCTCCCCGGTGCGCGCACCGGGCGCTTCCCCCGCGCAAAACGAAAAAAAAAAATATTTTAAATGCCCCGGGGGGCCCTTTTATAGCCCCCACATCAAACCTAGGGGGTCAAAGGGGTCTATCCCTGACGCCTTATGGTCAGTTCCCCCTTTGTTTTAGCCACCTCTTATGTCTCGATTTTACCGAGAAACAAGATGGCGGCCGCTCTGGACTGTTTCGAATGTTTACAGACACCCGAGAGCCAATCAGCTTTCCATGCGCACCTCGCGTCACGCGCCCGGAGCGCTCCCTTGTGCGCGCACCGGTGCGCTGCTATAGATATATATATTTTTGGGAACCTAAATTACTCAAAATCCACTGCAGCACATATCTTGAGACATAGCAAAGGCACATCAGGCTACCAATCCCTACAATTTTGCCAAATTTGGTGGAAATCCATTCAGCCGTTCGGGTTAAAAGTGAAATCGACCGCCCTATGGAAATTAACATGGGGAAAACGCGTTTTGGGACCCCCCTTTTATCTCGGCCCCCGCTTGATGTATCCCCCCCAAACTTTCAAGGAAGGACCGGAGCTTGACGAGGCCATTTTCAGGAAATTTTCAGGCAAAAAATCCTAACTATAACTACCTACTGGCAACCGCCAGTAGGTAATATATATATATATATATATATTACCTACTGGCGGTCGCCAGTAGGTATATATAGTTAGGATTTTTTCTCTATGGGATTTTTGAAAATTCTATGTCTAATAACTTTGGCGTTTGTGGACGGAATTGGCTGAAATTTTCAGGAAAATGGAACATTTTGTTTCTGAGCAGCCCCTGACAATTTGGGGGGGTTTCATCAAGGGGGGGCTGAGAAAAAAGGGGGGTCCCAAAACGCGTTTTTCCCATGTTAATTTCCATAGGGCGGTTGGCCTCACTTTTAGCTCGAACGGCTGAATGGATTTGCACGAAACTTGGCAAAATTGTAGGGACTGTTAGCCCAATGTGCCTTTGCTAGGTCTCAATATATGTGCTTCAGTGGATTTTGAGTAATTTAGGTTCAAAAAAAGATATATATCTGGGCGGAGCCTAACCACACATCTGATCTGATTGGCTGTCAGCACTTCATCCAAGAAGTGTTGGCAGCCATCTTGGGACCAATATACATGATAGCACCTCATTAAAAAGCATTGTAGTTAATAGAGGGTTTTAGGACTTTAGTTACATTATAAATCATTTGTTGATGGTACCATACTCGTTTTAGGAATTGTGGTGGGTTCTAAGGTGATTTTACCATGTGAAAAAACCTTCTGCTGTGATATCATGAATATTGTTTGAAAGAAAACTAATATCTCATGATTTTCCCACAGTGGTTTGGAAGGGGATCTATAAGCTAATCTGAAAGCATATTTTCTGTAAATTCACATTATCTTTCTCAGTCATGTGAAAATGAAGTCTGACATTCTCAGTAAAACATGTACATCCAATAAGGACAGAGACTGTCAGTTGATTCCTTTGTGTTCTACTGCAGTCTCCTAGAGTGTTCTAAAGAACAACTAGAGCGCTAACAGTCCTACTTATTACAAAGGTATGGCACACCTGAAGCCATCTTGATTGGAATAAAGTGGTAACTCTTAAAACATTTAATTTAAAAAGAAACAACATGAGGGGGTATATTTTGCCATAGAAAGTATGATTAGTGCTGCAGAATGAAAAATTAGGGCACATTTTGAGTGACTTCTCAAATCCTTTTCTATTTCATTAAAACATTCTGACATGCAGCCTCCCAAAATGGCCACCAGAGACAAAAGAGCCCAAATGTAGCCCAAATATCACCCAGATGTAGCCCAAGTATAGCCCAATGACAGAATGTCCCAGAGTGTTCTAAAGAACAACTAGAGCGCTAACAGTCCTACTTATTACAAAGGTATGGCACACCTGAAGCCATCTTGATTGGAATAAAGTGGTAACTCTTAAAACATTTAATTTAAAAAGAAACAACATGAGGGGGTATATTTTGCCATAGAAAGTATGATTAGTGCTGCAGAATGAAAAATTAGGGCACATTTTGAGTGACTTCTCAAATCCTTTTCTATTTCATTAAAACATTCTGACATGCAGTCTCCCAAAATGGCCACCAGAGACAAAAGAGCCCAAATGTAGCCCAAATATCACCCAGATGTAGCCCAAGTATAGCCCAATGACAGAATGTCCCAGAGTGTTCTAAAGAACAACTAGAGCGCTAACAGTCCTACTGATTACAAAGGTATAGCACACCTGGAGCCATCGTGATGGGAATAAAGTGGTAACTCTTAAAACATTTAATTTAAAAAGGAACAAAATGAGGGGGTATATTATGCAATAGAAGGTATTATTAGTGCTGCAGAAAGAAAAATTAGGGCACATTTTGAGTGACTTTTCAAATCCTCTTCTATTTCATTAAAAAATTCTGACATGCAGTCTCCCAAAATGGCCACCAGAGACAAAAGAGCCCAAATGTAGCCCAAATATCACCCAGATGTAGCCCAAGTATAGCCCAATGACAGAATGTCCCAGAGTGTTCTAAAGAACAACTAGAGCGCTAACAGTCCTACTTATTACAAAGGTATGGCACACCTGAAGCCATCTTGATTGGAATAAAGTGGTAACTCTTAAAACATTTAATTTAAAAAGGAACAAAATGAGGGGGTATATTTTGCCATATGAATTATGATTAGTGCTGCAGAAAGAAAAATTAGGGCACATTTTGAGTGACTTCTCAAACCCTCTTCAATTTCATTAAAAAATTCTCACATACAGTCTCCCAAGATGGCCACCAGAGACAAAAGAGCCTAAATGTAGCCCAATTCTATGTCAGGGAGCGGAGGCGAGGATTTCGCTAGTCCTTTCTCCATTTTATTGGACAGCAAGTTAGAAGTAAAGAAAAAAAAACATTACATCCAGGGCTACCCAAACCAACATGGCAGCGGTAGCCCTGGTAACCCAACATCCAATCAGAGTCCACTAGTTCGTATATATGGAATCCCATCCGTTAGTCCTTCCTCTTTCTCCATTGCTGCCTCGGCAAGATAAGTCACGCTCTTCATATCTTTGTCGTGGCAGTTTCTGTGTGATTGTTGACAGCTTTATTCTTTAGCGATTGTGTGAATTTGACTCTGCCTTGTTGTAGGCTGTGTTTATTTAACGCGGTAGGCTTTCAGCCCGAGCGTTCATTTCTTCGCGCGTGCGCGATCTTGGTGTCAGCTTCTGACGCCGATCAGCTGTTCTCCTCAGCGCTCTTCGCGCTTGAGTAGAAACGCGCTGAGGCATTGCGCTTCTGTATTTTTTCAGCCTCTTCCCTCACACGGACGCCGTTTTAGACGGCAGGAAGTACTTTTCTGACTGAAATTTTTTAAAATTATTATATTTTCTGTCAGAATTTCGATTTCAGGTTTTCATTTGTGTTTACCTGCCTGGTACCTGTGTGAAGGGATTTCCCCTTGTATTTAGTTGGGGTGCTTGTGTATGGGTACCAGTTTGTCTGCTAATATGCAGTCCGGTCCTTCAACTGTTGAGGTGGTGGCTCCTAATGTTCAGCCACAACTGACCCCCTTACACCCTCCTGCAGAGGTTGACAGGCTTCTCTCTTCGGCGATAGCCCAAGCGCTGGCACCTCTGCAGGACAGTGTAAACAGACTGTCAGCCCATGTGTTTAAGAATGATGCTGGTGTTTTTGGGGACAGTGGGGCAGGGCCCAGTGGTGTTCCAGGAGTTCTTCCACGTACGGCCAGGAAGCGTGACGCGGGGCACCTGGAGGGCTTCAGTAAATTGTCTGAAGTGTTCCGTAAGAGTGCGCGCACGCTTAGAAGCGCACCCTACCGGGGGGAAGACTCACCCGGAGAGACTGGTGGTTTTGCCACCCAGGACCTTGACCCGGAGGAAGGGTTCCCCATTGAGGGAGATGATGAGGAGGACGAATACGTTGATGAGGATGAGGATGCTTCCTCAGAGGATTTTTCCGATGTAAGCAGGTACTGGCGCCCTAAGCCCAGTGCTCCTAGTCTTACGGAGGGTGATCTTGCCCCTCCTAATATGTTTGACCCATCAACAATTGTAAGACCTAGGTCGTCGGAGTGGTTTCCTGAGCAGTCTACTGCTGATTATGTCGCAGCTAAGCTTCGACAGCCTTTGCCTCAGGATGTCCGACTCCGTCTGCGCTCGGAGTGCCCCCGCCCTTCCCTTCCCTTTCGAGTGGCATGCACCCCTGAGATTGACCCCAAGTTGTGTACCTTCTTTGCAAAATATGTAAAGGATCCCAAAAAGGGTATTGATAGGTCATGGAAAGCCTGTCAGGATAAACTACTAGATATTGTGGGTCCCCTCACAAAAAATTATTGAGGCGGCCCAACGTTCTAAGGAGTCGGGCTTACCGATGTCTGTGGATGACGTTGCTGGTTGGTCGCAACGGGCTATGTGCCTTCTAGGCAATGCCAATTGCGCACTTTCTGCAGAACGGCGGCGTTCCTTACTGCTAAAAATTGACCCGAAGTTAGGGGAGTTGTCGTCTTCGGAGGCAGGTCCTGTTGCACAGGGTGCTTTGTTTGGTGATCCCTTTGTTAAGGAGTTGGGGAAGTTTGTGGCAACCTTTTCAGCTCTGGACAAGGCTCAGGCTTCGATGAAAAAATTCTTCCCCAGAAAGGTTTTTGGAGGGGCCGGCAGAGGCAGGGGTCGCTCTTCCGGCCGTCAGATCCAGCAAGGCCCCAATAGAAGCCAGTACAAGCGAAATAACGGCTGGAATGATGGTCGACAGGGTACCTTTTACCCCTCCAGAGGAGGCAGAGGCCAAGGCAAAGGACGTGGTGGATTCCAGTCCAACTCCAGAGGATTTAATGGTAAGATTTCGACTCATCTCTCTGGTTCAAATGGGGGGAAGGTTAGCGTTGTTCCCCCAAGCCTGGGCGTCATTAACCTCAGATCCTTGGGTACTGGAGACGGTTCAGGGGTTTCACATCGAATTCTACGGTTCCCCTGTTCAGCTTTCTCGTCCTCGTCCTCTGGTATTTTCTGTCTCAGACCAAGAACTTGTGGATTTAGAGGTGCGGGCGATGTTACAAAAAGGCGCCATTATCCCCGCGGCGCTTCACCCAAACGGTTTCCTCAGCAACATCTTCCTGGTGGAAAAGAAAGGCAAAGGGTTCAGACCAGTAATCAACCTCCGCTCTTTCAACGAGTGGTTGGTTTACAGACACTTCAAGATGGAGGGCATCCATCTTCTGAGGGACCTTTTGTTACAGAACGATTGGCTGGTTCGCTTGGACCTGAAAGATGCTTATCTTTCGTTTCCAATCTTCCCTCCCCATCGTCGATTCCTTCAGTTTCTGTGGAGGAATCAGGTTTACGAATTTCTTACGCTTCCCTTTGGTCTTTCCTCAGCACCTTGGTGCTTTACCAAACTACTTCGCCCGGTGGTAGAACATCTCCGGACCTTAGGGATTCGTCTGATTGTTTACCTGGACGACATTCTTTTAATGTGTCAGTCCTGGGATCTCCTTCTTCATCAGCTTCAGGTCACTATAACACTCCTTCAATCTCTGGGTTTCATCATCAATGCCCAGAAGTCGGACCTCTTTCCCCGACAGGAAATGACTTTCCTTGGCTTTCTGATCATAACTACGGATGCGACTCTTCACCTTCCTTCCGAAAAGATCTCCAAGATCAAGAAGGAGATTCGCAAGGTTCTCCGGCGGGATCGGGTATCCCTCCGCCAACTAGCCAGGATTGTGGGCTTACTCTCCTCATCGATCCAGGCCATTTTTCCAGGCCCTCTCCATTACAGGGCTCTTCAGAGACTGAAGGCTTTTCACCTCCGCAAGGGTCTTACTTATTCGGAACTGATCTCCTTGAATCTGGAAGCCCGTTCGGAACTCCTATGGTGGTTAGATCACATGGATGCCTGGAACGGGAAGGCGATTTTCGGTTCCCGTCCGGATCTGGTGATCGAGTCAGACGCCAGTCGCCAGGGCTGGGGTGCCCGTTGCGGCCCCCTCTCGGTGGGCGGCAGATGGACGGAGGAGGAACTTCATCTCCATATCAACTGTCTGGAGCTCCTTGCGGGCTCGTTCGCGATCCGCTCCTTCACCTCGACCAAGGTTTCGTGTTGTGTACTTCTTCGGATGGACAACACAACGGCGGTCAGATACATCAATCGGTTGGGAGGCACGCACTCCAAGGTTCTAGCGGACCTTGCGAAAGATTTTTGGAACTATTGCCTTCTTCGCCAGATCTCTGTCACAGCGGAGTATCTCCCAGGCGATCTGAACACTGTTGCGGATTGGCAGTCCAGGAATTTCCGGGATGCCAGCGACTGGAGACTGGATCCTCCAGTATTTCAGAGAATTTCGGACCTTTGGGGTCTTCCAATAATGGATTTATTTGCGTCCAGATGGAACGCCCAGCTTCCCCGCTTCTACAGCTGGAAACCGGATCCGGGGGCGGAAGCAGTGGATGCCTTCCTACAGGACTGGTCCCTGTTTCCAGCTTATGCGTTTCCCCCCTTCCTTTTCATTCAAAGGGTGGCGGCTCAGGTCCGCAGGCAGAAAGCTTCTCTGATTCTGATCACGCCAATCTGGAGAGCTCAATGCTGGTTCCCTTCTCTTTTGGAACTTTCTTGGGACAAGCCTCTTCGGCTTCCGTCGTTCGACCACATTCTGACGGATCCATTGGGTCACCCGCATCCGCTGGTTCTCCAGGGCCATCTACGTCTCATGGCATGGAGGATTTCAGGGGACGTTGGTCTTGCGACTCGCTTTCGAGAGACGCTGAGCTCCTCATTCGAGGAGCCTGGGCTCCTAACACCACTAAGCGGTATAGATCAGCATGGAACAGATGGGTTCGTTGGTGTGTGGGAAAACACCTGGATCCCGTGGGCTCCTCTGTCACCGACGTGATTAACTTCCTCGCTGATCTTTTCAAAAAGAAATTGGCGTATAGCACCATTAATTCTTTCAGGTCGGCAATTTCGGCTGGGCATGCCCTGGTTGATGGCTCGCCAGTTGGTGAACACCCTTGGGTTTGCAAACTCCTTAAAGGTATTCGACTTTCGCGCCCCCCAGAACCTCGTTATTCAGGTTTGTGGGATGTTAATGTCGTTTTGAATTTTCTCAAATCCTGGCAGGATAATCAATACCTTTCCCGCAAAGAGCTTTCGGCCAAACTAGCGATTCTCCTCTGCTTGATATCATGTAAGCGTGCTTCAGATGTTCGGGCACTGGACGTGTCAGCCAGGGTTTTTACCCCAGAAGGGGTTACATTTACTGTTTCAAGGAGAACTAAATGTAATACCAGGTCAGTATCCTACCCGGCTTTCCCAGATTCGCCAAAGCTCTGTGTTGTTCGTTGCCTTAAGACATATGAGGATGTTACTCTTGAGCTCCGCCCTCCGGGCGAAAGACAATTACTTATAGCGGTTAAGAAACCATTCAAGGCAGTTTCATCTCCCACCATTGCCAGATGGGTCAGGTGGATAATGTCTGAAGCTGGAATTAGCGTCACTGACTTTGGGGCTCATTCCACTAGAGGTGCAATGGCTTCCAAGGCTATTCAGGTAGGTGGACGCCTGGAGGATATCATGAATGCAGCGGATTGGTCATCAGATTCGACTTTCAAAAAGTTCTACTTTAAGCCAATCCATGAGGCTGCTTCGTTGGTGGTGAGTAGGCTTTGAACAAGCAAAATCCTCGCCTCCGCTCCCTGACATAGAATGAGAAATTTCCTAGTTACCACAAAGGAAAGTTTCAATTCTATTAAGGAGGCGGAGGCGAGGATTTTCCCACCCAGGCTTATCGAGCCTGCCCTCCCGTAACTGGACTATGATTTGTAACTTCGTCTAAGGGAGTATACCTTTTTCTGAGTTTAAATGTTTTTCATTGATAAGCTGTGCAATGTTAATTAAGTACTATCTGCATTTAGTTTGATTACTCCATTGCAATGTTCTTGAATTCTTCAGCATTGTACTGGACGAGATATTATTATATTGTTCTCTTCCCTAGGCTCCGATCAAAAGACGGACTAGTGGTTGGATGACTTCTTCCCTGCGGCAGCTTCCACGAAAGAGGAAGGACTAACGGATGGGATTCCATATATACGAACTAGTGGACTCTGATTGGATGTTGGGTTACCAGGGCTACCGCTGCCATGTTGGTTTGGGTAGCCCTGGATGTAATGTTTTTTTTTCTTTACTTCTAACTTGCTGTCCAATAAAATGGAGAAAGGACTAGCGAAATCCTCGCCTCCGCCTCCTTAATAGAATTGAAACTTTCCTTTGTGGTAACTAGGAAATTTCTCAATATCACCCAGATGTACCCCAAGTATAGCCCAATGACAGAATGTCCCAGAGTGTTCTAAAGAACAACTAGAGCGCTAACAGTCTTACTTATGACAAAAGTATGGCACACCAGAAGCCATCTTGATTGGAATGAAGTGGTAAGTCTGAAAACACTCAATTTAAAAAGGAACAACATGAGGGGGTTAATTTTGCCATAGAAAGTATGATTAGTGCTTCAGAAAGAAAAATTAGGGATCATTTTGAGTGACTTCTCAAATCCTCTTCTATTTCATTAAAAAAATTCTGACATGCAGACTGAAACATGCACTTTGAATACCAGCAGCAGACGTCCCTGGTGAGCAGTAGCTTTACTACAGTGATCTAATGTGCAACTAGAGTGCTAACATTCAGAATTTATGGCAAATGTGTGACACATCTGAATGCCTTCTTGATGGAACCAAAGTAAACAAGCATTGAAAATGCAATAGATCTCGCCCTCGTTTAAGTTAAAGCCATTCTGTTTGTAATGAGGTGGCTTTTTAGCTTTGCTTTTATTAGTGTTTTTTCAACTTTCATGTAAATAACATGCATCTGTATGCATATAAGTATATGTATGCATGCATTTATGTTTGTATTTATATAGATATACAGATGATATATGTTTATATATGTATGTATATATATATTCACTGAAAAAACCATAGGTTATAGACCATATATAGTTAGGAATTAGCATTTACAAAACCTTGAAAATTCACTAAAAAAACCATAGGTTATAGACCATATATAGTTAGGAATTCGCATTTACAAAACCTTATTTTACTCACACAAAACCATTGAAATTCCATATATAGTTAGTTGCACTAACTATATATCGCGCACCCGCAATCCACTGCTGATGATGTCACATATTACATCATTCATGACATGGTCAGTGACATCACTGATGACATCACTGATGACATCTCAAATGACATCACTGATGACATCTCAAATGACATCACTGATGACATCACTGATGACATCTCATTTGACATTACTGATCACATCACTGATGATATCATTCATGTGATAATACGATGAACCTCTTCAGACTCTAATATAACCTTAGATACAATCAGTGTAAACAGACACTCACAGACTGTCACTCATCCATGGAGTTACTCACACACCTAGTCAGTCATGCAAAGAATCAATCACACCTCCATTTCCTCAACTATACAGTTATACAAACTTTACTTATTCAAACATATACTAACACATATTTACTCTCTTATACAATCCCTGATACAAGTTCACAATGATCCATACAGCCACTCACACATTCACTGGCTCTTATGCACAGTTATTTATATATGTCAACTCTCACATGTACTGTGTTTTACATATGTACTTACTTTGACATGTAGCACTGAGATATCCATTCACTCACCAATACACTCATGCACACAGTCAACCGCCCATACAGCTGTTTCCACATGCACTTTTGAAACCATACATCTAGTGAATCAACTGCTCACACATCTATGCACAGAGTCATACAACTCCCAGCCACCCACACACACACTCAGTCTCCCATACAAATACTTGGGCAACCAATCAATAACCCATATAGTTACTCATATAGCTACTTATCAACACATGCAACAGTTTACAGAACAACAGACATAATGATGCACAAATTAAGACAGTTTAGTCACTAACCCATGCACTCAGTGAGACACATTTAATCACTCACTCATACAGTCAGTCATGCACCTACTAAATCCTTCATCCAGACACTTATACATCCACTCATTCTTCAATATGTAAGACATATTTTAACTTTACAGAAACATACAGTCACTGGATGTTGTCATCAGTGATGTCATCAGTGATGTCATTTGAGATGTCATCAGTGATGTCATCAGTGATGTCACTGACCATGTCATGAATGATGTAATATGTGACATCATCAGCAGTGGATTGCGGGTGCGCGATATATAGTTAGTGCAACTAACTATATATGGAATTTCAATGGTTTTGTGTGAGTAAAATAAGGTTTTGTAAATGCGAATTCCTAACTATATATGGTCTATAACCTATGGTTTTTTTAGTGAATATATATATATATATATATATATATATATATATATATATATATATATATATATATATATATATATATATATTACCTACTGGCGGTCGCCAGTAGGTAGTTATAGTTAGGATAATTTTCAATGTTAAATCTCAACATTCTATTTTGAATAACTTTGGCGCCGGTTGACGAATCTGCCTGAAATTTTCAGGAAAATGGTCTCATGGCGGTCCGGTCCTTCCCTGAAAGTTTGGGGGGGATTCGTCAAGCGGGGGCCGAGATAAAAGGGGGGTCCCAAAACGCGTTTTCCCCATGTTAATTTCCATAGGGCGGTCGATTTCACTTTTAGCTCGAACGGCTGAATGGATTTCCACCAAACTTGGCAAAATTGTAGGGACTGGTAGCCCGATGTGCCTTTGCTATGTCTCAAGATATGTGCTTCAGTGGATTTTGAGAAATTAACGTTCAAAAAAATATATATATCTATAGGCGCTCTCCGGTGCGCGCACCGGTGAGCGCTCCCGGCGCGACACGCGACTTGCGCGCAGAAAGCTGATTGGCTCTCAGTTGTCTGTAAACATTCTAAACAGTCCGGAGCGGCCGCCATCTTGTCTATCGGTAAAATCTAGTCATAAGAGGTGGCAAAAACAAAGGGTGGAATTGACCATAAGGGGGCAGGGTAGACCCCCCCTGACCCCCTAGGTTTGATATGGGGGCCATTAAAGGGCCCCGCGGGGCCTCAAATTTTTTTTTTTTTTTTTCGATTTTCGCGGGGGAAGCGCCTGGTGCGCGCACCGGGGAGCGTATCGAGGAGGGTACTATGGAAAAATAATCACTTCAAAAATTGTATGTTTATGAATTGTTTTTTTTTTTATTTTTTTATTTTATGTAAGTACCTACATGTAGGTACTAATGAAGAGACTTAAATTTAATGTTCACCATCTTCTTTGTAGACATCTTGCATGTTGTTATTGTATTTTTTGTGGTATATGGAATTCATAATATAGTCTGTCTGGAAAGGAGAAACAGATCTTTTAAGCACTCCCTGAGAATTTCTAGGGGATCATGAGTAGTCTATCCTGTTCACTTATGAAAATGAGGTGTAAAATATTCATATGAGATAATATAGTGGGAGAAAGGTAGTAACTATGAGTAAACTTACTATGTAACAGAAAAATAGTTGAACAGTATACTATAAGTCTCACTTTATATTTTAAACATTTTTGGTAATACTTCATGAATTACATATAAAAAAGAATATTGTCTGAAACAATTGAAATTATTAAAGATAAATTTATTCCTCTGATTCTTTTTCATAATTTAATAAAATTTCTAACATAATATTGTCCGGAATTTCCTCATAATTATATGTACATGATTCAATTTCTTCCAAACATTCTATAAACTGTTCATCCAAAGAGTCATCCATGAAATCAACTTCTTTTTTTTCATCTTCTGGTTTTTCCACCTTTACTTTGATAGAAGTATCATTTGCCTTATTTTCTCCTTCCATTTTCTTTCTGAAAATTGCATATAAATTAACTATATTAGTAGAGCTAGTATACCAGAGAAGCCTAACTCAATCCATAACTATTACAGAGAAGTCTATCTCTATCTCTAACTATTAAAGAGGGATAGCATATCACTAACAGAATATTTTTTAAGAAATAAACTTAACGTGTACAATATACTTCCATAATTAGAAGTTACCTTAGAGAAATTAGTTGAAGTTGTCAGTGAAATTTGTTTTCAAGTGTACTTCAGGAAGCAGTAGTCAAAATGGCTGTGTTTCCCTCTCTTCTTTTATATATATTGTTGTACTTAACCAATCAAACGTCAGGAAATAATCGTAGAAAATGAGAGATACTTTTTAATTGGTTGTAAATTCTAACATTACAAGTGTGTTTTTGTCATGTAATTTACCTCAGGATATTTAGACAGGCCTGTAGCCTAAATGTCTCAATGGAATTTCACCAAATTTGGGCAAATGGTAGGGACTGCTATGTAGTAGGGCGTATTCTATATTTGATGAAAGTGTCTCCATTGGGTTTTCCGTAAATTACTTTCCCACCTTTTTTTAACGAGCGCTTAGGGGTGCGCGCTCCTTTACGCGCACTGGCAGCGTTACGGGAGTCCTCCATTTTGTGTTTCGGAACAATCGAGACACAAGATGGAGGGTAAACAATGTTCGGAATGGATAGAAGGGGGAACTGTAGAGACTTCTTGACCCTCTAGGTTTTCTGAGGGGGGCTTAGGAGGCTCATAAACGTTAAAAAAAAAAAAAAAATTCTTTAATTTTTCGCGGGGGTAGCGCCTGGTGCGCGCACCTTTAAGCGTACCCGAAAGCGTACTTTGGTGAAAAATAGTGAAAAAAGTTAGAAAAAAATAAACGCTTTGAATGATCAGAGTTAGGGTAGCTCTGAAAAGAGCTTTTGGGTTCTGTGGTTGATTTAGGTACCTACAAGTAGGTTCCAATACACATTCTTAAATTCAGGAGGAATATTCTATTCCCCTCATCTGAGAAGTGCACTCCATCTCCTCTGTAGATGTCTTGCATGTTGTAACGCAAGTTATTATTGTATAATGAACCCATTCCATAGTCTCTCATGTAAGCAGAAACAGATTTATTTACATGTTTCCGTGCTTTCTCAAATTGTGGACCAAATTGGTTGGACCAGTTCCATTTCTGTCTTTGGCATATATTGGAATATACCAAGGCAGTGTGGGGAAAAAGTATCATCAATTGATGAAAGGTGTCCTTTAATAGCATTTCCAGACCTACCCCAGTTAATGTGCCTAGATCGTTTCCACCACAGTGCACAATTATAAGGTCAGGTTCTGGCAGATGCAAAAAGGTTTTCACCAATGGTATCAATTGGTGACATTTTAATCCTCTGTGGCCAATCCACTTGATTTCCACATTTGATAAATCAAGGTTATGAAAATTTCTGCTAGCTGCATACCTTTGAGCCCAGTGGATGTAGCTATGTCCAATAACCCAAACAGAGTACATGATGTGAGAAGGTTCTGGTCCAGTCAGATGAAGTGTGGGAATGAAATGGCAGTTGGAACAGTAGGAGTTCACAAAAAAATAATTGTGGAGTTTCTGTGCTCTTGAATCACTAGCAATGATTGGTGGATTCAGATAGTTGAAAACTGAAAGTTAGGGTGTATGGTTATGTTGTGTGAAAGAAGCAATTTGAATGGTTTAAAAAAAGTCACCAAAAGCAAAAATACCCTGTATAGGCTGCTGTATTGACAGGTCAAACATCCTTGCTGAGTTAATTTGCAACATTGTAAGATAAACTTTTGAACCTTAGAGTTCAGTTAGGAGGGAGTTGCTATGGTAACAGATAGAAAGGTTTGAGAGGGGGATGGGTGTTGGTTTGAAAATAGTGAGGGAAGAGTTTTCATTGGTTGAATTAAGGCATATGTGTACAAAGATAGAGATTTTCTATGCCAGTCTTGGTTTCAGTGTATTGAGAGCACACCTTCTCCTCTGCTAAAGAAAAATTGGTGTGTGTGTCTGACACTGTTTTCAATCTCCAAAAGCATTTCTAAAGGTAAGTAATGATTCATTTAATTTAGATAGAGATTTATTTTCTCTATGGAGAATATTTGGAAGCAGATAGTTATGTTTTAGAAGTGAAATTGTATGTTAGTATATAAGTCCTGCGCAGTGTTTTTTACATGTTATTTAAAAATCGATTTTGGGTGCAAATGAATGGTATTTTTATTTGGCCTTTTTTATGATTGCCATGTGCAGTTGATGCATGACTTTAAACATGGGTAATAAGTGATGCACTGGTGGCGCCAGGCTTTTATAAATGAGGCCCTGACTTTGTTTGATGATATTGAGTGGTTGTAGTTAGGTTCTGTGCAGTGTTTCTTACATGTTATTGAAAAATCGATTTTTGGGTGCAATTGATTGGTATATGTATTTGGCCCTTATTTATGAATGCCATGTGCAGCTGATGCATGACTTTAAACATGGGTAATAAGTGACGCACTGGTGGCGCAAGGCTTTCATAAATAAGGCCCTGACTTTGTTTGATGATATTGAGTGGTTGTACTTAGGTTCTGTGCAGTGTTCCTTACATGTTATTCAAAAATCGATTTTTGGGTGCAATTGATTGGTATATGTATTTGGCCCTTATTTATGATTGCCATGTGAAACTGATGCATGATTTTAAACATGGGTAATAAGTGACGCACTGGTGGCGCAAGGCTTTCATAAATAAGGCCCTGACTTTGTTTGATGATATTGATTGGTTGTACTTAGGTTCTGCGCCGTGTTTCTTACATGTTATTGAAAAATCGATTTTTGGGTGCAATTGATTAGTATATGTATTTTGCCCTAATTTATGATTGCCATGTGCAACTGATGCATGACTTTAAACATGGGTAATAAGTGACGCACTGGTGGCGCAAGGCTTTCATAAATAAGGCCTGACTTTGTTTGATGATATTGAGTGGTTGTACTTAGGTTCTGTGCAGTGTTCCTTACATGTTATTCAAAAATCGATTTTTGGGTGCAATTGATTGGTATATGTATTTGGCCCTTATTTATGATTGCCATGTGCAGCTGATGCATGACTTTAAACATGGGTAATAAGTGACGCACTGGTGGCGCAAGGCTTTCATAAATAAGGCTCTGACTTTGTTTGATGATATTGATTGGTTGTACATAGGTTCTGTGCAGTGTTCCTTACATGTTATTCAAAAATCGATTTTTGGGTGCAATTGATTGGTATATGTATTTGGCCCTTATTTATGATTGCCATGTGCAACTGATGCATGACTTTAAACATGGGTAATAAGTGACGCACTGGTGGCGCAAGGCTTTCATAAATAAGGCCTGACTTTGTTTGATGATATTGAGTGGTTGTACTTAGGTTCTGTGCAGTGTTCCTTACATGTTATTCAAAAATCGATTTTTGGGTGCAATTGATTGGTATATGTATTTGGCCCTTATTTATGATTGCCATGTGAAACTGATGCATGATTTTAAACATGGGTAATAAGTGACGCACTGGTGGCGCAAGGCTTTCATAAATAAGGCCCTGACTTTGTTTGATGATATTGAGTGGTTGTACTTAGGTTTTGCGCAGTGTTTCTTACATGTTATTCAAAAATCGATTTTTGGGTGCAATTGATTGGTATATGTATTTGGCCCTTATTTATGATTGCCATGTGCAACTGATGCATGACTTTAAACATGGGTAATAAGTGACGCACTGGTGGCGCAAGGCTTTCATAAATAAGGCCTGACTTTGTTTGATGATATTGAGTGGTTGTACTTAGGTTCTGTGCAGTGTTCCTTACATGTTATTCAAAAATCGATTTTTGGGTGCAATTGATTGGTATATGTATTTTGCCCTAATTTATGATTGCCATGTGCAGCTGATGCATGACTTTAAACATGGGTAATACGTGACGCACTGGTGGCGCAAGGCTTTCATAAATAAGGCCTGACTTTGTTTGATGATATTGAGTGGTTGTACTTAGGTTCTGTGCAGTGTTCCTTACATGTTATTCAAAAATCGATTTTTGGGTGCAATTGATTGGTATATGTATTTGGCCCTTATTTATGATTGCCATGTGCAACTGATGCATGACTTTAAACATGGGTAATAAGTGACGCACTGGTGGCGCAAGGCTTTCATAAATAAGGCCTGACTTTGTTTGATGATATTGAGTGGTTGTACTTAGGTTCTGTGCAGTGTTCCTTACATGTTATTCAAAAATCGATTTTTGGGTGCAATTGATTGGTATATGTATTTGGCCCTTATTTATGATTGCCATGTGCAGCTGATGCATGACTTTAAACATGGGTAATAAGTGACGCACTGGTGGCGCAAGGCTTTCATAAATAAGGCTCTGACTTTGTTTGATGATATTGATTGGTTGTACATAGGTTCTGCACAGTGTTTCTTACATGTTATTCAAAAATCGATTTTTGGGTGCAATTGATTGGTATATGTATTTGGCCCTTATTTATGATTGCCATGTGCAGCTGATGCATGACTTTAAACATGGGTAATAAGTGACGCACTGGTGGCGCAAGGCTTTCATAAATAAGGCCTGACTTTGTTTGATGATATTGAGTGGTTGTACTTAGGTTCTGTGCAGTGTTCCTTACATGTTATTCAAAAATCGATTTTTGGGTGCAATTGATTGGTATATGTATTTGGCCCTTATTTATGATTGCCATGTGAAACTGATGCATGATTTTAAACATGGGTAATAAGTGACGCACTGGTGGCGCAAGGCTTTCATAAATAAGGCCCTGACTTTGTTTGATGATATTGATTGGTTGTACTTAGGTTCTGCGCCGTGTTTCTTACATGTTATTGAAAAATCGATTTTTGGGTGCAATTGATTGGTATATGTATTTTGCCCTAATTTATGATTGCCATGTGCAACTGATGCATGACTTTAAACATGGGTAATAAGTGACGCACTGGTGGCGCAAGGCTTTCATAAATAAGGCCCTGACTTTGTTTGATGATATTGAGTGGTTGTACTTAGGTTCAGCGCCGTGTTTCTTACATGTTATTGAAAAATCGATTTTTGGGTGCAATTGATTGGTATATGTATTTGGCCCTTATTTATGATTGCCATGTGCAACTGATGCATGATTTTAAACATGGGTAATAAGTGACCCACTGGTGGCGCAAGGCTTTCATAAATAAGGCCCTGACTTTGTTTGATGATATTGAGTGGTTGTACTTAGGTTCTGCGCCGTGTTTCTTACATGTTATTGAAAAATCGATTTTTGGGTGCAATTGATTGGTATATGTATTTGGCCCTTATTTATGATTGCCATGTGCAGCTGATGCATGACTTTAAACATGGGTAATAAGTGACGCACTGGTGGCGCAAGGCTTTCATAAATAAGGCCCTGACTTTGTTTGATGATATTGATTGGTTGTACATAGGTTCTGCGCCGTGTTTCTTACATGTTATTGAAAAATCGATTTTTGGGTGCAATTGATTGGTATATGTATTTGGCCCTTATTTATGATTGCCATGTGCAACTGATGCATGACTTTAAACATGGGTAATAAGTGACACACTGGTGGCGCAAGGCTTTCATAAATAAGGCCCTGACTTTGTTTGATGATATTGATTGGTTGTACATAGGTTCTGCACAGTGTTTCTTACATGTTATTCAAAAATCGATTTTTGGGTGCAATTGATTGGTATATGTATTTGGCCCTTATTTATGATTGCCATGTGCAGCCGATGCAAAACTTTAAACATGGGTAATAAGTGACGCACTGGTGGCGCAAGGCCTTTATAAATCAGACCCTGACTTTGTTTGATGATATTGAGTGGTTGTACTTAGGTTTTGCGCAGTGTTTCTTACATGTTATTGAAAAATCGATTTTTGGGTGCAATTGATTGGTATTTGCATTTGGCCCTTATTTATGAATGCCATGTGCAGCTGATGCTTGACTTTAAACATGGGTAATAAGTGACGCACTGGTGGCGCAAGGCCTTTAAAAATAAAGCCATGTGTTGCTATTGTATAAACTTAAATATGTTGCAATTTATTGTTTATATTGTTTGCTTTTTAACATTACTTTGTTGTTTGCTAATAGTGGTCTTTCATGTGTTTTTTTAACAGAACAACAGATTCAAATCAACTTCTGAAAAGGAAGCAAAAATGCCTTCAAGGCAAAGAAATATCAAAAATACCATACGGAAAAGGAGAACATCAACAACAGAGTTTATGGAATCCTCTTCAACAACTACTTCAAAAAACACCAGAAAAGCTTCTGGTAAGCCAATTAAGTCTTTTCTTCGCAACATATGTCGTAGGAAAAAAAATGAAATTGCTAATGTGAATATACAGAAAAAGTCAACAAATCTAAAAAGGAAAGAGAAGCCCACAAAAAATGTTTCCATTGGACCAGGAGAGAAGAGAATGGTTAGCAATAGAAGGGTAAATGTTTTTAGGGACATTCGTAGGCGAATGTTTCGCAATAGGGTAGTTTTAAATTTGCTAAAAAATGAAAAGAAAAGTAAACTAAAAGCTGCTTTTTACAAGAAAAAGAAAAGTGTAGAAAAGATTGTTGATCAGGCTTTTGAAGTTAAGAAAAAATTATTTATTTTAATAATCAATAGAATTAGGATACTTAATAAGGCAATGGATGTTTTCAAATCGAACAGTAGATGGAAAAGAATTATTAATCGGAGTAATTTTTGTGAAGTATTTTCTGGTGAATGGATGCATAGTTCAAGTTCTGAGCCTTTTTTTAATGAGGAGAGTTACTTTCAGGAAAATGATTTGGTGCATGCAGTTGACACCAGTGGTCGTGCATATGAGGTGAAAGATAGTTGTGTGATGGAAAAAGAGAAACTTGTATCTAGAGATGCAGAAGAGGTCTTAGCTGATGAAGTTTTAGGGAGACGTACTAAGGGTCCAGTGTACACATGGAAATGCAGTAGTATTTGTAGTGTGCGACAGGAATCAATTGATTTGCTTCGAAATTTCTTACGTACATATAGTAAAAAAAGTCTCAAACAAAAAATGAAGATCCTGCAAGAGTTAGATCCTTGCAGAGTGAGAGAAAGCACAGGTTTGCAAGGGCATTCACTAGCATGTCTTTCTAGAAAAGTTTGTCGGAGTGTTTTTCATCATTTTAGGATGTTAGCAGTGCATCATAATAACGTAAGGAAATTAGTGAGGAAGTTGTATTATGCAAAAAGTCCTGCACTTAAGCTTAAACAGTTAAATAGTGCTCTTTTGCATGGATCTGAAGTGGATGTGAAGACTATTTGTGAAGAAATTGAGTTTTGTTATTTTGGGAACAAAGAGGACAGTGTAGAAATAGATATAGTAATGGATGGTAATGCAGAAGATAATGGACAAATTTCAAGTATTGAAAAGTTTGATGAGGAAATTATCAAGTTTAAGGTGAAATCAAGTGAGAGGCCTAATGTAACTTGTGTGTGTTGTCGACGGACTCATTATAAAATTCAGACTAGGTTAGTTGATTTATATGCAAAAAGTGAATTGGAAAATAATAGTGAATGGGAGGATTTTGTAAGTTATTTGTTGGTGGAGAATTCTTTTGATTTGAGTTTGGATCAGCGTATTTGCACTTATTGTTTGAAAAAATTAAATGAAAATAGAATGCCTGCAAGAGCAGTTTATAATAATCTTCAGTTGATAGATATTCCTTCTGAATTGATGGATCTAAATACTTATGAATCTATTTTGATTCAATGTGTCCATCCTTTTCAGGCTATTGTTCGCATGGAGCCTAAGACAGGGAAATTGCCTCCATCAGATTTACTGAGAGGATTAAAGGGAAGAGTTGTTTATTTGCCTCTAGATGTAAAGAAAAATATTAATACAATTGGTGTAGAAAGAGTAGAAGAAGATCCTTTAGTTATTCTAGTTAATGGGGTTCCAACAAAGAGTAAGAAAATTTGGCAAGATTTAGTGGATGTTAAAAAAGTCAAGAAGGCAACGTTGTATTTAGTTAAAAACAATGAGTACTACAAACATGTAAGTGTTGGAGTAGAGGAAACAGCTACAGAAGAAGATAGTGATTCTTCAGTTGGTCAAATTGAAAAAGTTGATGTGTCTAGAACTGAAGAAATATATGAACATTATACTGTTCATCCTTTGCATTCCAAAGAAGTAATGGGAAATGCAATTGACTTGTTTCAAATGAAGGCAGCAAAAGGAAGTCCCATTAGTGTATGGGAAGAAAGTTTGGAAGCTCGTTGTTTTCCACAATTATTTCCAACAGGTTGTGGTGGACGATATGATGATCGACCAGTTCAAATTCCTGCAGCTGAATACCGGACTCTAAGATTATATGCAGAAGATCCAAGGTTTCGTCAATGCATTCCATATTTATTTCATCTACTGTTTGAAAGTGATTTGTCTGGGCTTTCTTATGCAGTTAATCATATATTAAAAAGTGGACCTCATTTGCAAAATGTATGTGCAAGGGACTTTATGGAGAAAGTTAATCTGCAAGACAGTATTTTGGAATCTCAGCTAATCAATCTCATGGCATGTCAACGTGGAACCAACGAGTATTGGTTTCGTCGTCATGGAGAATTGAAATGTATGCTAAGAAACTTAGGAACTCCTACATGGTTCCTCACTCTTAGCTGTGCTGAGTATGCCTGGGACGATTTACTTCAATTTCTACGAGAGGCAAATGAAAACATACCAAATATAGAATTGAAAACACCAGGAGAACTGTGTTCTTTAGATCCAGTGAATGTTTGCAGATATTTTAATCATAGATTTGAAGCTATGATGTCTTTTATTACCAACAAAAAAAATCCTCCCCTTGGAGAGGTTTTGGATTTCTTTTGGAGGAAGGAATATCAAGCGAGAGGTGCTCCTCATATACATATGTTGTTGTGGATTAAAGATGCACCCAAATTTGGATCAGATTCAGATGAAACAGTGATGAGTTTCATTGAAGAGTATTCAACATGTGCTGTTCCAAAATCTACTGAAGAAAACAATTTAAGGCAACAAGTTTTACGTTTTCAATCTCATCGTTGTGGAAAGTACTGTCGTCGAAAATTTAAAAACAAGGAAAAGTACTACACGAAATGTCGTTTTGCATTTCCTCGACCAGTGATTTCTAAAGGAAGAGTAAATAATTTGATGTCATCTCTACGACATACTGTGACGAGAAAATCTCCCAAAAACACATATAATTTGAAAAGAAATGAAGAATCTAAGTACATCAACGATTACAACCCAGTGATTTTGTCCATGTGGAATGCTAACATGGATATTCAGTTCGTTGCTGACAACTCTATTGCTGTGGCTCGATATGTGACATCTTACATCACCAAAAAAGAAAAGACAGAACTGAAGGAAATGTGGGAGGACATTTCACATGAAAAGAGTCTAAGCAAGAAATTATACAGTTTCAGTCTGAAGATGTTGTCGCATCGAGAAATTGGAGCATATGAATGTTCTGATCGGTTATCATCAGCAAGTCTCTATGCCAAATCAAGAACAATCATTTGGGTGAGTCTTGGTCTTGCTGCAACACGAAACCGAGTTTTGAAATCTGTACAAGAAATTGAATATTTGGCGGAAAAAGAACCAAACAGTACAGATATTTTGAAGACAAATATGTTGGATACATACTATCCAAATAGAAGTACTCACCTTGAGAACACATGTTTGTATGAAGTTCTTCAAAACTACAGTTATAAGAGGAACATCACAGAAGATATCAATAATGGAAAATATGCACTCATTGGCTATGAAGGATGTCTAGTGAAGCAGAAAAAAGGCCATTTGATTAATCATCGAAAATTGAGTTGTGAAGTTCCAGACAAAAGAGAATTTTACTATTTAGCTCTTTTGCAACTCTTTAAGCCATGGCGTACAGAAGAGGAACTACTTGGAGATTTTCTCTGTTATGAAGACTCTTTTAATGCAACTAAGGATACCATAGAATGTCCTATTTTTCTAAATTATCTGCAAATGTTGAATGAAGAAATGGAGCAAGAAACCACAATTGCTGAAGAGATAGCTAGAAACAGTTCTCAAGATAGTCAGAGTTCTACTTCATTGAGCCAGGATCCACTAGGAGGACCAATTATCCAAAATGAAGCTGCCACTGCCATGGATGAGGTGGAAAGAGCTATGGAACAAGCTCAAGAGGATGGAGTTAACTTAGAAGATTTGGTAACGCAACTAAACATTGAGCAGAAAAAGATATATGATGAAGTCACAGAGCAGATTGAACATGGATTCAGACATGAGAAAAAAGAGTGCTCATGTATATTATTTGACCCTGTCCGACTGTATGTAAGTGGAGAAGCGGGGACAGGAAAAAGTTTTCTAATTAAAGCCGTTGCAAGTTATCTGCAGAAAAGGACTGATTCACCACTGTCTTGTGTTGTAACTGCTCCAACTGGTCTGGCAGCACATAACATTAAAGGGATTACTCTACATCGTTTATTGATGCTGCCAGTTGAACATGATAATAAATTGCATTACAACAAGCTATCTGGAGATGCGTGTTCTGAAGTTTCAAGAGTCTTGAAGAAAATGAAACTTCTTATCATAGATGAAGTAAGCATGGTCTCAAATCTAATGCTTGCTTTTGTGCATTTGAGAATGCAAGAAATTCTTAAAACAGACTATGATGTGTTATTTGGAGGAAAACACATTATTGTTTTTGGAGATCTATTGCAGTTGACTCCAGTAAAAGGACAACCAGTGTTTAAAATGCTCACGCATGAAGATACCAGGAAGTCCCTTGGAAGCATTGGAAATGTTAATATATGGCTAAATTTTAAATATGCTGAACTGCTTCAAAATATGCGACAGGCCAAGGATGAAGATTATAAAAATATTCTACAAGATGTAAGAATTGGAAAAATGACTGAGAAAGGGAAAAAAGCTTTGCATAGTCGATTAATTTCAAATTTGTATGCAAATGAAAACATTCTTCCAGAGAATATTTTTAAAAAAATGACTGAGAAGAAATCTGGGATATGTTTGATGCCAACTCTGCAAGAATGTTCCATCTTCAATCAAAAAATGTTAGACTTAGAAAATGAAGAGATTGTGAAACTGGAAGCAATAGATAAAATAGAGCATATGGGTGCAACAATTGTTTTGTCAGAAAATTTGAAAACTAAATTGCATTCATTGGAGAAAAGTATTTCAAAAACAGCTGGTTTTGAAAAGACTCTGAATGTGTGTTTAAATTGTCGTATCATTTTGAGAAGGAATTTAAATGTTGAAAGCGGTCTGGTAAATGGAGCAATGGGTTATGTTGTTGATTTTGTGAATTACAGAAATAGAGATGGAATTGAATTTTTAAAAATAAAATTTGATGGCATTGAACAAGTACAACAAATAAGTCGTTGTTCTGCTAGATTTTTACTTGTAAAAGACTTATATGTTCGCCGAAAACAGTTTCCTGTTTGTTTGGCGTATGCGGTGACAATTCATAAATCTCAAGGTTTAAGTGTAGATAGTGCATTGGTGAACATTGGAAGATCTGTGTTTAAAGAGGGTATGGCATATGTGGCATTATCTCGAGTCAGAACTTTATCAGGATTGTACTTGATTGCGTGTGATGAGACAAAGATTTCTGCCGATCTAGATTGTGTTAAAGAATACAATAGGTTAAGAAGAGAGTATGCTCCACATTTGCCTCAATATCCTCTGTTTGAAAAACGTGTGGTAGGCCGAAAAAGAAGAAATGAGGATAATTGTAGTGAGGTAGTTGCAAAAAGACAAAAAGTAGAGAAAACTGTAATTGAAAACAGGAAGAAAAAGAATTGTGGAGAAAATGTTGTTGGATTTCAGTTTGAAAACAGTTCTGGTGTCAACTGCTATGCTAATGTAGTGGTTAATGTTGTTTTTTTTCTTAAAAGTTTACAAGAACAGATTGTTGAAAATCGGGATCAAAGATTGTGTGGTTTATTGAATTCTGTGTTTCAGAAATGTAGCAGTGTTACAGCACAAATAGAAAGTGTAACAGAAATTCGAAATATTTTAGATTTGTGTTCTGGTCAAGATAAATTTTCACAGAACATTCAGCAGGATTGTCAGGAATTTTTAATGTATATGTTTGGTGTTTTGGAAGATGAAGGTGTAGATGTAGATAATCTTTTCAGTCTTTCTTATCAATGGCAGCATGACTGCCACAATTGTAGTTTATCAAGTACTACTACAATAGACACTGAAAGATTTATATATTTGACTTTACCAGACTGTAAATCAGTGTCTTTTAAAAATCTAGTTAAAGCAGCAGATCATAATATGGTGTGTACCCAATGTAACTGTACAATGCTGTCCACATTATTTATACAAAGGTATGGGCAGTATATTATTTTAGTTTTCCAACGATGTAGACCTGATGGAACTAAATTGACAACTTCTATCAAAAATTTTGTGGCTTCTCAGTTATCAATTTCTGGAAGGACCTTTACAACTGAAGCTATTATTTATCATGATGGATCTTCGACCACCTCAGGACATTATACATGCTACTTAAAATCTGAAAATGGATGGAGTTACTGCAATGATTCTCATTTAACTTATAAACAACGTTTGCCTTATGACTCTACAAATTCTTATCTAGTGTTTTTAAAACCAAAGTTTTAGTAAAGGGAATTGGCCTTTGAAGACGGGAATAGTTAATAAAAGTTAGTTAGTTAGTTAGTTAATCTAATATTTGAAATTATTTATCTCATGTAGATACTTTAAGTGGATCTCAAAGTAAAAAATACTGATATATCTGACACAAATTGGCCGTGAGGAAAATGTAAGATATGATGTTGTTAGAAGTTGATGAAATCGAAGTTATAGAGCACAGCAGACTTTTTTTCACCAAAAGGACCTTCACTATCTGCAATCTCATGTAGATACTTTAAGTGGATCTCAAAGTAAAAAATACTGATATATCTGACACAAATTGGCCGTGAGGAAAGTGTAACATATGATGTTGTTAGATCTTTTTTCATAGGAAGTCGATGAAATGGAAGTTATAGAGCACAGCAGACTTTTTTCCACCAAAAGGACCTTCACTATCTGCAATTTGGTCTCACGGAAAAGTAAGTGAATCAAAGATTAGTGTACTTATATGAGATGTATGTTTGAATGGGTTTTTTTAAACACAATCTTTTAGATTGTGTTTTTTTTTTCCCGCTGTTATATGATGAAGACTTTGATCTCACTAATTTAAGTGAAATTCAATATATTCTGAGAACAGCAAAAATAAATAATGTAACATATTGTAGAAGTTATTGTGTAGTTTGCATTGTGTAATTTATATTGTGTTCACATTGTCTTATACTCATTTTCTTTTTCACCCTTATTTACCTCTCTTTACTAATTTACACTCTTTTTTCATCGCTGTTTCTTTAGTGCACTTCATTCACAACTTCTTAATCTAATAGGAACTGTCTGCATTTCCTCTGTTCCTTCCACCACTTTTTATCTTTTTCATATTCTCACAGTACCACTGCTTTAGTTTCCTAACCCTCTCTTTCTTTTTCTCCTTTTTTTTTCTTTCGCATCCATTGTACTGTAGTTCACTTAGTTCTTCCTTTTGTCTTTCTGTGTACTTACTCTCTCACTCCTGTTTTATCCATCGTTCTATACTAACTTCATTCCTTTCATCCCTTCACTCTGTTACTTTACTTCACTCACTCTCAATCATCTTCTATTCCTCTTTTTTATTTATAGTTTCTCAATCAGACTTCTCTCCTTTTCACTCATTTTTCTTTTATTTTCTTATCTTTACTGATTTTGATTTGATATCTTACATTCTTTTAGTATCTTATTTACCTTTAGGAATTTGTTCTCTTTCTATTTCTTTTTCCTTTTTTTTTCTCTTTCTACATTACTTTCTTTCTGTTTTTGTATCCTTCACTATTGCATCATTTCTTAGTAAACTTTTGTAGATTTTTAAACCTCATGAACTGTTGTTTCTATTTTATTATATATTTTTAAGAAATTATAACGTGTTTTTTCTTTTATCTTTCATAGATACAAGTTTGCATTGATTATATGGTAAGTGTGTTTACAAAATCTTTTTTGTTATCACCTTTTGTTTTATTTTCACTATTTTTCTGTCACCCTACCGCACCCCTATTTCCTTACTTTGCTTCCCTCACTTATTCTTTTGTTCCATGTTTACTTCCGACCACATTCAATTTCTTTCAGTACTTCTGCCTATGCACACTCCTTCACTTACCTTTTTTACTGGTTCACTTAGTCCCTTTGTGACAGTCCTTCTTTTACTCTCTCTCTTGTTTGTCTCTATTACTCCCCATGTGTTACCCTTATTCACTTACATGTACCCTCTTTCACCCCTTTTTACTTATATTCACTGATATTTACTTTCCCTCAATCACTGCTATTCTTTTCCTCTGATTCCGTCACTACCTGACATTCCCATACTTAACTGTCCTTCTTTTTACTTTCAACATCCATTTACAATCTCCCTTAACCTCTGCTTTAGTCTTCTTCCTATTTCTTCTTTCTTTTGCTCCCTTATTCATTTTTCTTTTCTCAGTTACTTCCTTTTACACTTTTTATCTGTCTTACTATCTATTACACAGTCCCTCCTTCATTTTTTTTTCTTTTTTTTTGTTAGTGCGCTGACGGTACGCGCACCGGTGCGCGCACCGAAAGCGAAATATAAAAAAAAATATTTTAAATTAAAAATATTATCTCAATATACATTATAGTGTTCATTTTTACAAAAACATACTTTAGCAATTCACTAAAAAACACATAGGTATGAGTCTATATAAAAAGTTAGGAATTAGCATTAAAAAAACCTATGAAATTCACTGAAAAAACCAAAGGTTTCACACCAGTTATAGTTAGGAATTAGCATTTAAAAAACCTATGAAATTCACTGAAAAAACCATAGGTTTCACACCAGTTATAGTTAGGAATTAGCATTTAAAAAACCTATTAAATTCACTGAAAAAACCATAGGTTTCACACCAGTTATAGTTAGCTGGAAATTTTACTGATATAAAACCATTGAAATTCCCACGTTATAGTTAGTCGGACTCACTATAACTTGCGCGTGCAATGCACTGCTGATGACATCACATATTACATCACTCATGACATGGTCAGTGACATCACTCATGACACCATCCTTGTGACATAGTGACAGACCTCCTTTCACTATAATGTAACCCTTGAGACACATATTCAAAAATAGAAACTGAAATTTTTAAAAAAATGGAGATACCTATATCAGTTACAACAAGCAATTCAGTAATTCCACTATCTATATACACATCCACTCATTCACCAATAGTTTTATATAGTCACTCATACATATACTCACTCATCATATGAAGTGATACACCTATACATCCTGTTACACACCGACATTCATCCAAAAGTTACTCACACACATATTCACACGTGCAGATAAACTATTGGACATCCATTTATTTGAATATAGAGTTATACACACACTTCCACCTTACTTCTATTTAAAATTACACATATTTATTCTCTTAAACAATCACTTATAGAAACACATACTTATTTAAACAGGAACTCTTACAATCTCTTACTCTCACATATACTCACTTATATACATCAATATTCATATATACTAGATTAAAACATATGTAGTTACTGATAAAGACACTAGTGAGACAGTCATTCACTCACTAACAAACACATATAGACACTCATCCACCCATACAGTCCTGTACATATGCTGTCTTCAAAACATAGAAACAGAGAGTCAGTCACTCATGCATCTATGTGCTAAGTAATACCCCCACCAAACCATATAGACACTCATACTGATACTAAGAGAAACATCTAATAACCCATATACATACGCATGTAGCTACTTACCAACACATGTAGCCACTTATACACAAAGTAAAACACTAATATATATATTTAAATATTTAAACATTACTCACTAATATTTACTTTTTCAGAAAGGCACATATTCACTGGATGGTGTCATCAGTGATGTCATGAGTGATGTCACTGACCATGTCATGAGTGATGTAATATGTGATGTCATCAGCAGTGCATTGCACGCGCAAGTTATAGTGAGTCCGACTAACTATAACGTGGGAATTTCAATGGTTTTATATCAGTAAAATTTCCAGCTAACTATAACTGGTGTGAAACCTATGGTTTTTTCAGTGAATTTAATAGGTTTTTTAAATGCTAATTCCTAACTATAACTGGTGTGAAACCTATGGTTTTTTCAGTGAATATATATATATATATATATATATATATATATATATATATAACATTTCTATGGCAAAATGAAACCCCTCATTTTGTTCCTTTTCAAATTAAATATATTAAGTGTTACCACTTTATTCCAATCAAGATGACTTCAGGTGTGCCATACTTTTGTCATAAGTAAGACTGTTAGCGTTCTAGTTGTTCTTTAGAACACTCTGGGACATTCTGTCATTGGGCTATAGTTGGGCTACATCTGGCTCGCTTGACGAAACCCCCCCAAACTTTCAGGGGATGCTCAGAAACAGAATGTGCCATTTTCCTGAAAATTTCAGCCAATTCCGTCCATCAAAGCCAAAGTTATTCAACATAGAATTTTCAGAAATCCCTATTCAATAAAATCCTAACTATATACCTACTGGCGACCGGCAGTAGGTAATATATATATATATATATATATATTCACTGAAAAAACCATAGGTTTCACACCAGTTATAGTTAGGAATTAGCATTTAAAAAACCTATTAAATTCACTGACAAAACCAGTTATAGTTAGCAGGAAATTTTACTGACATAAAACCATTGAAATTCCCACGTTATAGTTAGTTGGACTCACTATAACTTGCGCGCCTGCAATGCACTGCTGATGACATCACATATTACATCACTCATGACATGGTCAGTGACATCACTCATGACATCACTGATGACACCATCCAGTGAATGTGTGTCTTTCTGAAAAATAAATTTGTTTTATATATGTATTTGTAAAGGTCGATGGAAGAATAAATGTTTAAATAAGTATGTAAATGGATGATTTTTAAAAAAAAATTGGTTGGTTAACTGGCTTATTAAGTGTATCTTAGTGAATACATATATTAGCGAGTATTGTTTAAATATTTAAATGTTTGTATCAGTGTTTCTCTTTGTGTATAAGTGGCTGCAGGGGTTGGTGACTGACTCACTGTTTGTATGTGTTTTGAAGACAGCATATGTGCAGGACTGTATGGGTGGATGAGTGTGTATATGTGTGTGTTAGTGAGTGAATGACTGTCTCACTAGTGTCTTCATTAGTAACGACATATGTTTTAATCTAGTATATGTGAGTATTGATGTATATAAGTGAGTATAGTATATATAGTGAGAGATTGTAGGAGTTCCTGTTTAAATAAGTATGTGTTTCTATAAGTGATTGTTTAAGAGAGTAAGTATGTGTAAGTTTCCTTAGAAGTAAGGTGGTAGTGTGTGTATAAATGTATATGCAAATAAATGGATGTTCAATAGTTTATTTGCATGTGTGAGTATGTGTGTGAGTAACTTTTGGATGACTGCTGATGTGTAACAGGATGTATAGGTGTATCACTACATATGATGAGTGAGTATATATATGAGTGACTATATAGAACTGTTGGTGAATGAGTGGATGTGTATATAGATGGTGGAATTACTGAATTGGTTGTTGTTACTGGTTTGGGTACCTCCATTTTTTTGAAAATGTTTGTTTCTATTTATGAATATGTGTTTCAAGCGTTACATTACACTGAAATTAGGTCTGTCACTCTGTCACAAGGATGGTGTCATCAGTGATGTCATGAGTGATGTCACTGACCATGTCATGAGTGATGTAATATGTGATGTCATCAGCAGTGCATTGCAGGCGCGCAAGTTATAGTGAGTCCAACTAACTATAACGTGGGAATTTCAATGGTTTTATGTCAGTAAAATTTCCTGCTAACTATAACTGGTTTTGTCAGTGAATTTAATAGGTTTTTTAAATGCTAATTCCTAACTATAACTGGTGTGAAACCTATGGTTTTTTCAGTGAATTTCAAAGGTTTTTTAAATGCTAATTCCTAACTATAACTGGTGTGAAACCTATGGTTTTTTCAGTGAATTTCAAAGGTTTTTTTAATGCTAATTCCTAACTATATAAGACCTGAAAGCCCACCAGGAATCTCCAGTATGCGCCAGGGGACTGCATTGCAGAGAGGTGTAATGAAGCCAGAACCCTTTTTACACCTCTCTGCAACGCAGCCCCAGTGCATGTTTGAAGAGGGGGAACTAATTCCCCTTGCATACTGGGGGCCCCTGGGGGCCAACTAGCCCACCTGGAACCTCCAGTATGCGCCAGGGGCTGCATTGCAGAGGTGTAATGAGACTATGCCCCTTGTTACACCTCTCTGCAACGCAGCCCACTGCCGCGTTTGCAGAGGGGGAACTAATTCCCCTTGCATACTGGGGGTCCCTGGGGTCAACTAGTCCACCAGGAGCCTCCAGTATGCGCGAGGGAGCTGCATTGCAGAGAAGTGTAATGAGGCCACACCCTTGTTACACCTCTCTGCAATGCAGGCCACTGGCGCGTTTGCAGAGGGGGGACTAATTCCCCTTGCATACTGGGGGTCCCTGGATCATATCTGCCTAAACACCGATATTCCGAACGATTGTAAATGACTTTTCTTGAGAAACATTTGGATTTGGATTATCATGTCCTATACTTTGGAATTTTTGAAAGACTGACTTTGAGGATGCTATAAATTACTCAAGTCTGCCCGAATTGTGTGGGTAAAATTGATACCTAGTCACTTTGAATAAGAATATACTTATGTCTCGTCTAACATTTGGAAGAAATATCTAGTTATATGACAACTGGATACCGACATAACTTGAAGGAAATAAGAACGCCCTGAAGAAGTTCTGTTGTACAGAACGAAACCTTTCGGCTGGCTGTGGTACATAAACTTAAGGAAAATAAAAGCATTTGAATATACACCAAGATTCAGCGCTTCAATAAGGACTCTAAGTGATATGATTTGATTGGACTCATTGTGAAAGTGGTGCTGTGCCAAACTTTGGAATATTCTCCACTACTCTCTACTACTTACTCTCTCCGACTCCACTACTCTCAAATACTCACTGTCTACTACTCATTCTCTACTACTCTACTACTCTCTACTACTCTCTCTCTACTACTCACTATCTACTACTCGCTACTCGCTACTCCCTACTACTCACTATCTACTACTCTCTACTACTCACTCTCTACTACTCTCTCCCTACTACTCACTCTTTACTACTCACTACTACTCTCTACTACTCACTCTCTACTTCTCACTCTCTACTACTCTCTACTACTCACTCTCTACTACTCTCTCTCTACTAGTCTCTACTACTCACTCTACTACTCACTCTCTACTACTCACTACTATTCTCTCTGCTACTCATTCTCTACTACTCTCTACTACTCACTCTCTACTACTCACTCTCTACTACTCACTCTTTACTACTCTCTACTACTCACTTTCTACTGCTCTCTACTACTCACTCTACTACTTACTCTCTACTACTCTCTACTACTCACTCTCTACTACTCACTCTCTACTACTCTCTACTACTCACTCTACTATTCACTCTACTACTCTCTACTACTCACTCTCTGCTACTCTCTCTACTGCTCTCTACTACTCTCTACTACTCACTCTCTACTCTCTATTACTCACTCTCTACTCTCTACCTCTCTACCTCTCTCTTCTTCTCTCTCTACTAATCTCTACCTCTCTACCGCTACCTCTCTACCTTTCTACCTCTCTACCTCTACCTCTCTACCTCTCTCTACACGCACACATATACACATATATGCATATATATATGTATGTGTATGTATAAAAAAACAACAAAACATTTTTTTTTTAAACAGCTACTTATAAAACTGTCATTCTTTTTCCCCATGGTACACTCCCCGGTACGCGCACCGGTGCGCGTACCGGGCGCTCCCCCCGCGAAAATCAAAAAAAAAATTATTATTTTTTTGCCCCGCGGGGCCCTTTTATGGCCCCCACATCAAACCTAGGGGGTCAAGGGGGGGTCTACTCTGCCCCCTTATGGTCATTTCCCTCTTTGTTTTGGCCACCTCTTGTGTCTCGATTTTACCGAGACACAAGATGGCGGCCGCTCCGGACTGTTTAGAATGTTTACAGACACCCAAGAGCCAATCAGCTTTCCTCACGCAAGTCGCGTGGCGCGCACGGTACGCGCACCGGTGCGCGTACCGGTGCGCTGCTATAGATATATATATTTTTTTGAACCTAAATTACTCAAAATCCAGTGGAGCACATATCTTGAGACATAGCAAAGGCACATCGGGCTACCAGTCCCTACAATTTTGCCAAGTTTGGTGGAAATCCATTCAGCCGTTCGGGCTAAAAGTGAAATCGACCGCCCTATGGAAATTAACATGGGGAAAACGCGTTTTGGGACCCCCCTTTTATCTTGGCCCCCGCTTGACGAATCCCCCCCAAACTTTCAGGGAAGGACCGGGGCGCCGCGAGGCCATTTTCAGGAAATTTTCAGGCAGATTCGTCAACCGGTGCCAAAGTTATTCCAAATAGAATTTTGAGATTTAACATTGAAAAAAATCCTAACTATAACTACCTACTGGCGACCGCCAGTAGGTAATATATATATATATATATATATATATATATATATATATATATATATATTCACTGAAAAAACCATAGGTTTCACACCAGTTATAGTTAGGTGGAAATTTTACTGATATAAAACCATTGAAATTCCCACGTTATAGTTAGTCGGACTCACTATAACTTGCGCGTGCAATGCACTGCTGATGACATCACATATTACATCACTCATGACATGGTCAGTGACATCACTCATGACATCACTGATGACACCATCCAGTGAATATGTGTCTTTCTGAAAAATAAATATTAGTGAGTTATGTTTTAATATTTAAATTCATATATTAGTGTTTCACTTTGTGTATAAGTGGCTACGTGTGTTGATAAGTAGCTACATGCGTATGTATATGGGTTATTTGATATTTTTAGTAGTATCAGTATGAGTGTCTATATGGTTTGGTGGAGGTATTACTTAGCACATAGATGCATGAGTGACTGACTCTTTGTTTGTATGTGTTTTGAAGACAGCATATGTACAGGACTGTATGGGTGGATGAGTGTCTATATGTGTTTGTTAGTGAGTGAATGACTGTCCCACTAGTGTCTTTATCAGTAACTACATATGTTTTAATCTAGTATATATGAATATTGATGTATATAAGTGAGTATATGTGAGAGTAAGAGATTGTAAGATTTCCTGTTTAAATAAGTATGTGTTTCTATAAGTGATTGTTTAAGAGAATAAATATGTGTAATTTTCAATAGAAGTAAGGTGGAAGTGTGTGTATACCTCTATATTCAAATAAATGGTTGTTCAATAGTTTATTTGCACGTGTGAATATGTGTGTGAGTAACTTTTGGATGAATGTCGGTGTGTAACAGGATGTATAGGTGTATCTCTTCATATGATGAGTGAGTATATGTATGAGTGACTATATAGAACTGTTGGTGAATGAATGGATGTGTACATAGATAGTGGAAGTACAGAATTGCTTGTTGTAACTGATATAGGTATGTCCATTTTTTAAAAATTTCAGTTTCTATTTTTGAATATGTGTCTCAAGGGTTACTTTACACTGAGAGGAGGTCTGTGACTGTGTCACAAGGATGGTGTCATCAGTGATGTCATGAGTGATGTCACTGACCATGTCATGAGTGATGTAATATGTGATGTCATCAGCAGTGCATTGCACGCGCAAGTTATAGTGAGTCCGACTAACTATAACGTGGGAATTTCAATGGTTTTATATCAGTAAAATTTCCACCTAACTATAACTGGTGTGAAACCTATGGTTTTTTCAGTGAATTTAATAGGTTTTTTAAATGCTAATTCCTAACTATAACTGGTGTGAAACCTATGGTTTTTTTCAGTGAATTTCAAAGGTTTTTTTAATGCTAATTCCTAACTATAAGTTTCACTTTATAAATAAGACTGTTAGCACTCTAGTTGTTCTTTTTAACACTCTGGTACATTCTGTCATTGGGCTACAGTTGGGCTACATCTAGTTGAATTTTGGGCTACATTTACAATTTTTGATCTCTGGTGGCCATCTTTGGGCTACATTGGGCTACTTTGGGCTACATTTGGGCTACATTTTGGCTCTAACATATATTAAGCCCAATGTAGCACAATACATATTTTTATAAAGTTAATTTTTTTACAAACCACTTCAGAATAGGGCTACCTGTCTCTACAATTATCCCATTTTTTTTTTTTAATTTTTGGGGGGAGCGCTCCCGGAGCGCGCCCCGGAGTGCGCCCCGAAAAGCGTATTTCTGAAAAGCGCCCCCGGGCGCGCTCCGGGGAGCGTCTCGTAAGCGTCAATATCGCAAACGAAAACATGATCGTGACGTATCGCGTAGCCGCGACCGCGTGATACGCACGGCGTAAGCGCACCCGGAAGTACTCGAGCGAATACGATCGCACAACGTAAACTTCCGGCGCGCTTACGCTGCGCGACCCGGGCCGCGCCCCCGGGCGCGTAGCGTAAGCGCGTCGGGTCATGTGAGCAGAAAATAACACTTTTCATTGGTTCATAACAGTTTTAGTTTCATAATGATGAAGCCCCTGGTCTTGTGACCTGAAAATAACACTTCTCATTGGTTCAGGACAGTTTTTTTTTCTAAATGATGAAAGACCCCACCTTTTTTCCTTATTCTGACTTTGTCCTTTGACTGAGGAAGACCTGTTTGTTGCTCTCTCTACTTTTTTGCTCTAAATAATGGCTTCATTAGTAGCATCAGCTGGTGCATCTGCCCCACCACCACCACCACCACCACCAAGAGGACCAGCTCCAAATTATATTGGTGGTCAAGAACAGGAGGAGGAGGAAGAGGAAGAGGAGGAGGGGAGAAGAAGATGGCTGCCAGAAGAAAATACACCTTATAAACCCAAACCACACATTGTTTGGCAGTTTTTTTCAATTCCAGAGGGGAAAAAAAAGGTGAATGCTCCCAAGGTGACTTGCCTCATCTGCAATGATGAACTTTCACGGGGCAACCCAAACAAGAAATATTCTTTTGGTAACTATACCATGATTCGGCACATGACAAGAAAGCATCCAAACAACTACTCTCGAGCAGAGTTCCGGGAACTGGCCAGTAACCTCCCCCAGTCATCAAGGACCCCCTCCCAAAGAAACCAACCCACTTCCTCGCAACCAGAAACATCTGAGGTGATGCCTTGCATTCAGCCGAGATTTGCTGATTTTAAAATTACTTGTACTGCTTGTGGCAAGCTTATCTCCTATGGGGAACAAAGTATTAAGCTCATCGTCCTTGCAGGTGATAATCACAAGTGCCCCAAAAAGAAATAATTTTTTGGGGTTTTTGTTTTTTTGCTCCAGTTGAGCCAGTTTCAATTTCCTTTTTTTTGTTTCTCCCCCTAAAAAATACAAAAAAAATATAAAACTGTTTTGAAAAGCCAAAAAAAGTTCAAAAAGTTCAAAAAACACAAAAAAAATATAAAACAACAAAAAGAAGAAAAAAAAAAGTTCTTTTTAGAACTACCTCCAATTTCTAAATAAAAACTTCATTTTTTTGAAAACTCTGTCATCTTTTTCCCTCATTTTACGCTCCCCGGTGCGCTACCTGGTGCGCGCACCGTGCGTTCCCCCGCGCAAAACGAAAAAAAAAAAATATTTTAAATGCCCCGCGGGGCCCTTTTATAGCCCCCACATCAAACCTAGGGGGTCAAAGGGGTCTATCCCTGACGCCTTATGGTCAGTTCCCACTTTGTTTTAGCCACCTCTTATGTCTCGATTTTACCGAGACACAAGATGGCGACCGCTCTGGACTGTTTGGAATGTTTACAGACACCCGAGAGCCAATCAGCTTTTCATGCGCACCTCGCGTGTCGCGCCTGGAGCGCTCTCCGGTGCGCGCACCGGTGCGCTGCTATAGATATATATATTTTTTTGAACCTAAATTACTCAAAATCCACTGGAGCACATATCTTGAGACATAGCAAAGGCACATCGGGCTACCAGTCCCTACAATTTTGCCAAGTTTGGTGTAAATCCATTCAGCCGTTCGGGCTAAAAGTGAAATCGACCGCCCTATGGAAATTAACATGGGGAAAACGCGTTTTGGGACCCCCCTTTTATCTCGGCCCCCGCTTGACGAATCCCCCCCAAACTTTCAAGGAAGGACCGGAGCTCGACGAGGCCATTTTCAGGAAATTTTCAGGCAGATTCGTCAACCGGTGCCAAAGTTATTCCAAATAGAATTTTGAGATTTAACATTGAAAAAAATCCTAACTATAACTACCTACTGGCGACCGCCAGTAGGTAATATATATATATATATATATATATATAACATTTCTATGGCAAAATGAAACCCCTCATTTTGTTCCTTTTCAAATTAAATATATTAAGTGTTACCACTTTATTCCAATCAAGATGACTTCAGGTGTGCCATACTTTTGTCATAAGTAAGACTGTTAGCGTTCTAGTTGTTCTTTAGAACACTCTGGGACATTCTGTCATTGGGCTATAGTTGGGCTACATCTGGCTGATATTTGGGCTACATTTGGGCTCTTTTGTCTCTGGTGGCCATCTTGGGAGACTGCATCTCAGAATTTTTTAAATGAAATATAAGAGGATTTGAGAAGTCACTCAAAATGTGCCCTAATTTTTCTTTCTTCAGCACTAATCATAATTTCTATGGCAAAATGAACCCCCTCATTTTGATCCTTTGCAAATTAAATGTTTTAAGTGTTAACACTTTATTCCAATCAAGATGACTTCAGGTGTGCCATACTTTTGTCATAAGTAAGACTGTTAGCGCTCTAGTTGTTCTTTAGAACACTCTGGGACATTCTGTCACTGGGCTATAGTTGGGCTACATCTGGCTGATATTTGGGCTACATTTGTTTTTTTTGTCTCTGGTGGCCATCTTTGGGCTACATTGGGCTACATTGGGCTACATTGGGCTACATTTGGGCTCTAACATATATATAGCCCAATGTAGCCCAATATATATTTTTCAAAGTTAATTTTCGTAAAAACCACTGAAGCATATATCTTGAGACATAGCAAAGGCACATCGGGCTACCAGTCCCTACAATTTTGCCAGGTTTTGTGGAAATCCATTCAGCCGTTCGAGCTAAAAGTGAGTCCAACCGCCCTATGGAAAACTCAATGTTAAAAACACGTTTTGGGACCCTCTTTTTTCTCAACCCCCGCTTGACGAACCCCCCCCCAAACTTTCAGGGGACGCTCAGAAACAAAATGTGCCATTTTCCTGAAAATTTCAGCCAATTCCGTCCATCAACGCCAAAGTTATTCAACATGGAATTTCCAGAAATCCCTATTCAAAAAAATCCTAACAATATATACCTACTGGCGACCGCCAGTAGGTAATATATGTGTGTCTATAAAAAATTTTTCACTGAAAAAACACAGGTTTCAGGTACCTTATATTTAGGAATTAGCATTTTAAAAATCTTAGGAATTCAGTGAAAAAAACAAAAGGTTAAAGGGACGTTATAGTTAGTTTGACATTTCACTTGTGCAGGAACAAAGAAATTCAGCCGTTATAGTTAGCTGAGCTTACAATAACTCGCGCCCTGCAATGTACTGCTTATGACCTCACATATTACATCACTCATGACATGGTCAGTGACTTCACTCATGACATCACTGATGACATCTCAAATGACATCACTGGTGACATTCCTGTGGTACTCCCTGAGCAGGTCTAGGGGGTCAAGGTCTTTGTACCCTTCCCCTTTTTGTGTTTTTTTAATCCTTTTTTGACCTTTTTCATTGTGACTCTGTTCAACTGAGTCACAAGATGGCTACCAACACTTACTGGTTGGAACTGATGCAGCTAATCAGATATCAGGCTAGAGAAATTGGTATATCTGAGAAATGTTTACATTTCTCAGGAACTACTTAACCTATTTACACCATTTAATAAAAAAAAGTGCTTTCTGAACCAAGAGCTACATTTTGCCAAAGTTGGTGTAATTCTGTTCTGCAGTTCGGACTGTAGCCATGTCTAAAGTTTTCTATGGAAATTAACATGGAGAAATAGCCTTTTGGAACCCCCTTTTTCTCGGCCCCCGCTTGACGAATCACCCCAAAACTTTCAACACAACAGCTGAAGTGAGTTGGCCATTAGTTTTAAAAATTACACAAAGATTCATCAAACGGCATCAAAGATATCAGAAAAAGAAAAATGCTTTTTAATATAAACAAGGTCCTTACTATAACTACCTACTGGCGACTGCCAGTAGGCAATATTAAGAGTTCAATATAAACAAATTGCAGAAAGTCACCATGCACTCAAAGTAAAAAGAAGCTTGTGAACAAGAAAAGTGGTACAGCCATTTGGGGAACATTGGCTGCGGAATTCAGGTTATTTGGTTAAACAGTACCAAAGTCAGAGCAACCAAGTTGGGAGAAAAAGAACATTGAAATTCCTGTCAGCATGTATTCGGTGGGAATGAATGATCTGACCACACTCTGCCACTTAGAGGAAAAGAATAGTGAGTTGCAGGATGACTGGCACTCAAAATGTAGAAATGCACTCAGCGCCTGAGTCCCCCACCTTCAGAAGCCCATGCAAAGTGGTATTCTTCAGCTCTGAATGGAGAAATTAAGAAAAGTCTGGTCAGGGTAGCGATAGCACTGTTAATCGGCGGCCATGTTGTGTGCATCCAGCCACCGCTCCCAGAAAATCCCCCCTCCAAATCACTATGAAGGACCAAGTGGATGAACTTAAAATGCCAAAACCTTTTAGGCCAGATGTAGGTACCAAATACCGGTCGGAAACGGCCGATTTCGGCCGTTTCCGACCGGTATTTGGCCTACTGAGATGTAGGGGACCTTTTTTTGTCCGATTCGGTATTTTAACGATTCGGTAAAATTACCGAATCGCAAAAATACCGAATCGGTAATTTTACCGATTTTTAAATTTGGGATGTAGGTTGGACTACTTTCAGTCCCACAGGCCCTTCAGATTCGGTATTTTAACACCCAATCCAATTGGGTGTTAAAATACCGAATCCAGGTGTGCATGCACACCTATGCCATGTGACAGACAGACATGCCCTTAGGGCATGTCTGTGTGCCACATGGCTCACATGCCTGTTTTGGGGGTGCTAGAGGGTGTCAAAGTGACACCCCCTGCACCCTTGCACAAATCGGTAATTACCGAATCGGTAATTACCGATTCGGTAATGCCCATTGATTCCTATGGGCTTCAAGGCCCATAGGAAGCAATGGGGGATACCGAATCGGTATTTACAGAATCGGTAAATACCGAATCTTACAAATTCGGTATTTACCGAATCTGAAATACCTACATCTCCCCCCCTCTAATTTACCACTTCATAAATACCGATTCGGTATGATTCGGTATTTATGAAGTGGTAAATGTAGATTTACCTACATCGGGCCCCTTATGTTGGAAACCACCACCACTCTTCAACACCTTGATAAATGGTCCTCTCTTGAAGAAAGGGTCTCTGATCTTGAACTTTACTCTGTGGAATTTCGAGACACTTCTTCAAAAGTTAAATATTATGACCAAGGAAATTGAGGCTCTCAAACGACATACCGAAGATTTAGAACATTTTAAGCGGTGAAATAATCTTCGTGTTTACGGAATACCAGAGGCTCCAGAAGGAGGTGATATGATTGCTTTTCTTTACATTAACTTTCCCAAGACAGTGTGTCTCACTAGCAGTTCTCTCCTCAATATCCAAAGAACCCACAGTCTTAGAACAAAAACCTCTAGTGCTAGTTCCATCTCCAAACCCAGAGGAATTATCATCCTTTTCCTCTAATATGCAGACCTCATACAAGTCCTTTATGCCTCTAACCAATGAAAACAGATGATCTGGTCTAGCCATAGGATCTTTCTTTGCTGCTCGTCACAAATAATTTTTAGATCTACGTCAATTTTTACGTTCAATGAGTGTCAGATACGGTCTTCTTCATCCATGCACCTTCAAGGTTACTGATAAGGACAGGACCACTTCCTTTGACTCCCCAGCTCAACTTAAGGGATTTATCCATCTTCACAAATAATGAAGCCATGGACATTGGTGGAACTTGATGTCTTAATCATAATTTAATGTCCTTATCTTCTGTTCTTACCTCTCCTCAAGAGGTTATTATTGTATAGTTGTTCTCTTCTATTTTATGTTGACATTGTCTGTTTTTTCATTGTCCAGCTATTGTCTAGTCTCCCTCTATTGGAACGTCCTTCCCAAGTATCCCACCCAGACGAGTAAGTTCATTATTTGGGTTATGCATGTTTTCCATTGTTGCTCTCAGCTCCTGTTCCTTTTCCTGCTTTTTTTCTCCCTTTTTCTCTACTTCGGTCATTTACTTTTATAATATTATTTTTGTATTTCTGGACGAGGAGCTTCAGCTGCTTTATCTTTCATGGTTTTCCTCTGCTCTCTCTTCTCAAGTTATCTTATTTATTTGATGCCTATCTTAT
>NW_028252575.1:0-12040 GCF_964263255.1 Lissotriton vulgaris | reverse complement strand
CTACGTAAGAACGTATTTTTTTTTAAGTTTGAGTTTATTAAACAATAAAGAAATACAAAGAAAATGCGAGCAGTGAAAAAACAGTCAAAGTATGAAAATCAAAAAGTTATGCAAGAGATGGGGGAAGGGAGGAGGGAAACATTCTGATACACCTATAATCAAATACATCAATAATCAAATACCTGTAATGAGAACAATACCTGAAATAATGACAATACTTTAAGTAGTGACAAAGCAAGCATTAAAAACTTATAATAATGGATATAGACGCTAAAATGAGAAAAGATAATTCAAGGCGGTTTGCGAACCTCAATAGAGTGAACATCATGTGTGATGGAGGAAGGGGCAGAGGAGGAGAGGTAGTGCACTAAAGGAAGCCAGAGGAGATCCCGCTTAATTTCTAGGGAGATAGGGGAGACAAAATTAGTATCCAATCTATGGTGAAAGCATATTGCATTCCACCAGGATCGGAAGGAAACATTAGTGGCTTGTTTCCAATTGGAAGTATTGTGGTGAAAGGCAATGGCAATAAAGAGATTCAATAGGAGATAGTGAGTATGTGTTTGGGAGAGTGCAGGGGATAGAGAACCCAAAAATATGTGAGAGGGAGAAAAAGGAATAGTGAAATGAAAAATTTTCTCTAGCTGAGACCACACCAAGTTCCAGAATTGAGAAATGGGAGGGCAATCAAAAAGCATGTGTTGTAAGTTTGCTGATGGACAGGGACAAGACCAGCAAGTAGGGAGAGTGTCTGTTGAGAAGGAGGATAAGATAGCGGGAGTGAAAAGGGTGCGGTTGTAAATAAAGTAAAGAGTTTGTGTCGTGTTGGCAGCCCTAGAAGTCTTGTGTAGTTTGAGCCAAATTTTGTCCCACAAAGCAACTGGCCAATCTGAAGAAAAATCCTGTTCCCAAGCTAGTTCAACCTTTGTTTTGGATCTGTCAGTAGAGGAACGGAGTCAATTGTACAAAGAGGAAGCAGAAGGAGAGGAATCTATAATCAAGGCTGTAGTATGATGGGAGAGAGGAATGGTATTAGAGGACGGCAATGATGCTAGATAAGATAGAAGGTTAGGATAAAGTGAGTCATATTGAGACCGCGCATTGGGTGGCAATGAAAACTGAGATCGAAGACCTGAAAAACAGAGAGGAAGATTGTGGGAGAGAAGCTGAGAAATCCATCGGATGCCGCGAGAATGCCAGGACTTCCAAAAGAAAGTACGATTTCGTATCATAAGCTTTTTGTTATGCCAGATAGGTTGTTCATGTGTCGAGGAAGTACAAGGATAAAATGTAGAGAGATATGGGGAAAGTAGTTTACGGGAATGAGAAAGAACAGGATTATGGCGACTATGGAGAGAGGATGTAAATGATAAAAACTCGCGAAATATGAAAGGAGAAAGGAAAGAAGACTCAATCGTTAACCATAGGGGAGGATGGAAAGGAAGATCCGTGGACAACCAGCAAACAGATTGCTTGAGAGAAAAAGCACGATGATAGACTTTGAAATCAGGGAAACGGACACCAGATTGAGATTTATCCTTACGTAAGGAGGATAGTGCAATATGAGATTTTTTACCCTTCCAGAGAAATTTCAACAAGATGGAATCAATCTTCTTAAAGTAATAATCGGGAATATGAATCGGTATCATGGAGATAGTATATAACAGGAGAGGAGAGAGCATCATTTTGATCGAACTCAGACTGCCCCACCAAGACAAGAAAAGTGGATTCCAGCGAGTAATGGCGGATTCCAGTTTTTTCGAGATATATTCGAAATTGAACTTCAAAGTTTCTGATAAGTGAGAGGCGAACCAAACACCTAAATATTTAATTTTAGTCAGTTGCCATGAGAAACCAGAGATATCGAAAAGGTGTTTGTGACAATGCGGATTTAAAGGAAGAATTTCGCATTTATCAACATTGAGGCGATAGCCTGAGACCGCTGAAAAAGAGGAGACTTGATGCAAAAAAGAGGGAAGAGAAGATATCGGATCTTAACAATAGAAAAGAATATCGTCAGCATAGACCAAGAGTTTAACTTGTTGGGAGGCAAAAGGAAAACCAGAGATCGAGTCATCCTAACGGATTTTGGTAAGGAAAGGTTCTAAAGCCAAGACAAAAAGTAAAGGGGAAAGAGGGCAACCCTGCCGAACCCCCCTTTGAAGAGTGAAATAATCGGAAACTGCACCATTGACAAAGATTGACGCCTGAGGGTTGGAGTAGAGTAGAGAAATAAGAGAGATGAATTTAGAAGGGATACCGGACCAAGAGAGAGCTTGAAACATGAAGTCCCAACCAATCCTATCAAAAGCTTTCTCCTCGTCGAGAGAAATGGCAGCAAGTGGTAGATCTAGAGAAGAAGCTCTGCTGAGTATGTTGAAAAAGACTCTGGAATTGTCCGAAGAGAGTCGACCCTTTACAAAACCAGATTGCTCGGGACCAATCAGATCAGGCAGAATGGGGTCTAGACAAAGGGCTAGGATTTTGGCTAAGATTTTATAATCGTTGTTGACTAGTGAGATGGGGCGATAATTTTTACATAGGGTATGATCTTTATCATCTTTGGGAATTAAACAAATTAAAGGTTGTTGGAAGGAACCACTGGAAAGACCAGAAGCTAGAAAAGTGTGATAAAGAGATAATAGTTTTGGTAAGAGAAGGGAAGAGAAGTGACTGTAAAATTCAATGGTGAATCCATCCGGACCAGGAGCCTTGCCATGCCGTAGTTTAGGAACCGCGTGAGAAATTTCAGAGAGCGTAATGTCGGCATTTAGAGGTTCGAAATCCACATGAGCTGTGGGAGGAAGAGAAAGAGATTGAAAATAAGAAAGGATGTCAGCTGAGGAAGGAACGACCTCAGGTGTGTAAAGATTCTTATAAAAAAGCATAAATTCAGAAAGAATATCCTTATCCTTGAATAAGATGTCGCTGGAAGGAGAAGTAATCTGTGCAATCTCAGTGCGTTCTTTCCGAATCTTAAGATAGTTAGCAAGTAACTTTCCTATCTTGTTTTTACCTCCATAATAGCGTGCATTATACTTCAATAATGAATTAGACGCCGCCTCAGTGGTGAATTTATTAAAAAAACTTTGGCTTCTATGAGATCTTTAAGGGAAGATTCAGAATTCGTAGAGTGGTAAGCCAGTTCCAGCGTTTTATTATTTGCGAGTAGGGATGAGGCTTTAGCCTCGCTGGCCTTTTTCTTACGAGAGGCAAAATTAATAATGAACCCTCTAGAGGCCACCTTATAAGAGTCCCAAACCATATCATAGGGGGAGGTAGGGGTATGATAGTGTAAGAAGAACTCTGTTGTAAAGTTAGAGAATTCTGTACAAAAATAGGGTCTAGGAGCAAGGAATTATTGAATCTCCATCTTCCAGAGTGGGGAGAGAAAGGGAGAAGGTCAATGTCAACGAGTACCGGGGCATGGTCAGAAATCAGAATAGAACCGATGTCAAAATGTATAGCATGTTGTGTGAGAGATTTGCTGAGGAAAAGATAGTCAATACGAGATTGTGAGTTATGGGCAGGGGAATAAAAACTATATTCCCTAAGGTCTGGGTTACAGAGTCTCCAAATGTCCACTAAAGCATTGTTGTGAATAGCATTTGTAAATTGGGAATGCATTTTAGAAGGTGAAAATCTAACTTTAGAGTGACGGTCTAAAAAGGGGTCAAAAACTAAATTACAATCCCCCCCAAAGATGATAGAGCAGAAAGCTTGACAGAAATAGAAGGCCAAAACAGTTTATCAACTCCAGTGGGGACGTAAACATTAAACAACATAATAGGTATCTTATCGATAAGTAATCTGACTAGAGCCCAACGACCCTGATCATCACATTCCTGAGAAACGACAGATACATTTAACTTTTTATGCAACAAAATCAAAGTTCCACCCTTTTTATTGTCAGTGGGAGAAAAGAAAACATGACCCACCCAACAACGTTTAACTTTTAAAGCCTCAGATTCTGAGAGGTGAGACTCTTGAATGAAGGCAACATCAGCCTTTAGCCTTGCTAGATGTGACAGTACTCGTTGTCTTTTAATAGGGTTGTTTAAACCCTTAACATTCCAGGTAATAACACGGAATGGAAAACGATGAAGAATATATAGAGCAAGACGAAGTTTCGCTTGCTAAGTCAGCAAAAATAGAAAATAAAGAGAAATAAAATACAGCATTAGAAAAGTAAAGAGAATTAACTGAATAGAAAAAAGATGGAAGAAGCAAAGTAGAAAAGGTAGAAAAAGAGGGGTACAGATGTAAAGGAGAGAGGAGTAAGGAAGAAGAGAAAAAGAAAAACAAAGCTAGAGAAAAGAAGGAGTAAAAAGAGATAAAGAACATGAAGACAGTACAGTCTAAAACAGACGACTGAAAGACGTACGTACGAAACAAAACGTGGAAAAGGGGGTGACAACGTCAGAGACAACGGTAACAACAGCGAAGACAGCAATCGTGACCGGACTTCCACCTACATAATAAAAGGAAAAAGTGAGATGAGTAACCGACAAGAGTAACAATTGAGACAACAAGGTAAAAAACGCCTAGGGAAGAAAAGTGGTAAGAGGAATTAAAACACAGGGCAATTATAAAAGGTAAGGACAATAGGAGGACATGAAAACACATTGTGAAAAACATAGATCACAAGGATCAAACAAGATGGACATCATTCAAGTCAAAGATAAATCAGGTGACTTTAGAAGTGTCCATGGCGGATGAGGCTGTTCCATGACGGTGGAGAATGTCTTGCAGGGCCTTTGGGTCCTCGAAGGTAGTTGTTCTCTCTTGATATGTAACTTTGAAAAGGCATGGGTGTAGCAGGCCATACCTAGCATTGAGCGCTCTCAATTGTGGACGCATGTCCAGGAACTGTTTCCGGCGATCAGCTGTAACTTTGGCAACATCCTGAGACAAGTAGAGACGGTATCCTTCCCAGATGATTTGTTCCTTGGCTTTGGCAGCAGAGAGGACTTGCAGAAGATCCGTGTACTGAAGGAACAACATTATGACTCCGCGAGGTTTAGAGGGTACTCTAGGACCCAGACGGTGTGCTCGTTGGATGTTTATCGAAGCTAGGAAAGGGGCATCCAAGATTTTTGGCAGAAAGGATTGGAAGAGCACAGTTGGGTTAGACCCCTCCATTAGCTCCGGAAAGCCATAAAGGCGTAGGTTGTTCCTACGGTTTCTGTTTTCCAAGTCCTCCGTCCGCCTCTTGAGTTGCAGGATTTCAGCTTCCATAGTCGGAATACGAGAAACAGAGCTCTGGACAGAATGAGTGGATTGTTCGAGAAGTGAGACTCGAGAGTCCATGGTCTCCCATTTGTCTTGCATGGATTGTAGCGATTGCACAGTTGATTCCATGAAGAGTCTGAGAGCCGTTAGCTCCTCCAGAATAAGATCCAATGAAGAGAAAGAAGAGCTATTGTCAGGAGATGGGAGATCCTTCTTAAGTCGTTTAGATGAGGCCAGAGTGGTCGGAAGCTTACTGCCATTATGAGATTTAGAAATCGCTCCCGAATGTTACTCAGGCTTAGACATTGCACCTTCATCCATATCCTGCGAGGGCGAGTCAGAGTCCGAGTGGGCAGGACCTTTGATAGAAGTGGCTAATTTCAAATTGCGAAGCTTCCCCATGTAGAAGTGACAGAATATGGAAAGTTGATATAGCAGCAGTGACCTCCCACGGTCAGGAGCGGAGAGAAACTCACAAATAATGTCACCAAGTAAGAGGGGGAGGTGCCTGAAGAAGAAGTCACTGGAGGAGAAAGTAATCGCGATAGAGAGCGCTCATAATGCAGTCACAGATATAGCACAGCCATGAGGGTGAAGAGTACTCATGAGAAAAGTCAAGGAGAGACGCTACCGTCAGAAGATCATGACCAAAAAATGCAAGATGCAGCGTGAGAGGGCCGGTGGTGAGGCAGCAGGAGTTTCAACGTGAGATGGATACTCAGCCAAACAAAGTAGACTTTAAAAAGGGCAAGATAAGCAGATTATATGCACCATGGAGATCATTGCATGAAGTGAGAGTGCTGAGGCATGGAGATAAGGCAGGAGGAGCGCTGTTCCAATCAGGAAATGGCGGCCGCAAGCTGAGGAGCAGGAACGCAGGGTGAGGAGAGTCAAAAAGTGCGTTGAATGGCCAGCAGATAAGGAGCAAGAGGGCTCACCTCAATTTATAGGGTTGTGCAGCAGGGCCGATACTTCAGCATCGTTGAAAAGGAAGCAGCGCACCTCACCGAGTGAAAATCGCTGATCTCCGCCTCAGAGGACAAAATGGCGGACGGAGCTCGCGGCATCATGCAGCAATGCTGGAGGGGTTTGCAGACTGGAAGCAGCCCGTTGGTGCGAGGGAAAAGTGATAGGAGTGTAGTCCGTCACAGGAGCTCCGCCGTTACACCGCCATCTTGGCTGGCGCCGAGACCACACCCCCCCTACGTAAGAACTTATAATGCAGTATTTTATTCCTATGATTAAAGGAGACTTCATGTGTTTGTTCGCAACAATATCACCACTGTTTTTCAGTGAGGGGTTGTCCCAGGTCCTGCCCCCTTGCCCATCGTGTCTTATCATCCTTAGTTGGGAGCATGGTGATGGCAGCTCTGTACAGTCTGGACATCAGATGTTCCCCACCACTGTCTTTGATGAGCAGCATCAAGGGGGGGAAGTATGGGGGTTCTAGTAGGTAGCCAATAACTCGTGATCAGAGCGCCCTCTGCTGCCTACACAATATGAACTGATCCATGAATATGGCTTCACTAAGCATGGTCTCCTCTAAACGAGAAAGTATGTGCCCGCCAGGAAATAACTCCCCGAATGCTGCACTGTTTTCTCCTGCGAGATGGGAATCCAGAGATTCCCAGCCAATGGGAGTGCAGAGGAGTAAAGATGTTGCACCCCTGTTGCCCAGGTGAGCTGCTTCCAGGCCTAGCGGGTTGTCGATAATGTTCGCAGGTCCTGTGGGTCTCGGGCCAATCCGGACGGCAATAGTGCCAACATGGGGGTGGGGTGGGTAAAGGTCAGCTTCTGGACGCAAGTATGTTATCCGCGCGTCAGAGTGAAACCAATGCCTCGAGAAACTACGCTGCTCTACCAAGCAATTAATTCAAAAAGTTGGGATCCCGAATCTGCCCCGTTCATATGGCAGTGTCAGTGTTTCCCAACTAACCCTGGGTTGCCCTCCCCCACACTAATCGTATGCGATGAGAGCGGAGTGTTGCAAAGCAACTCCCATACAGAGGTATTGGTATATTCTGTAAAAGATAGATAAACTGTGGGAGGACGACCATTTTAAACAGAGCGATTCTGCCTGTCATAGTGAGAGATTTTTCCATTGCTGGGCCATATTTAAGTTGGAGGATTTGCGATGGGTCTTTGTGAATTTGTATGATACGTATTTGACTGAGTCCTCGCACCACTTTAACAGGAATTCTATGTTTCGTTCACAGTGGGCTGTGGTCAGAGGGAAGACTTCCAACTTGGACCAATTAATATAGAGGCCAGAGAGGGAACTGTACTGTGTAATCTCCTGAAGTTTTGGCCCTAGGTTTACGTCTGGCTGCCTCACATAGAGAATAATGTAATTGGCATATAGTGTTATTAAAGGAGGGCCCATCTTAAATGTATGCCTCTAAGGAAGTGGTTGTCTTGGAGATGGCGCACAAGTGAGTCCATTGCTATTACAAATAACAACGGGGAGACTGGGCAGCCTTGACGGGTCCCCCTTGATAGTGTGAATGATTTTGTTAGTGACCCACTTAGTCTAACACGTGCAGCCAGTCATGTGTATAAAATCGACACCACAGATATAAACAGCGGCGGAAGCCGCAGCCTGATCAATGTTGCATGAAGGAAGTCAAGTCAAGTCAAGAGATTTATATAGCGCGCTACATACCCATAGGGTCTCAAGGCGCTTGAGGAACGGTGGGGAATTACTTGTCGAATATCCAAGTTTTAAGTTGCTTTCTGAATGCTAGGTGGTTCTGAGTAAGGCGAAGGTGAGTGGGAAGTGAGTTCCAGGTTTTAGCTGCCAGGTAGGAGAAGGATCTACCTCCTATGGTGGTTTTGTTGATACGAGGTACAGTGGCAAGGGCTTGGTTGGAGGATCATAGCTGACGGGAGGGGGTGTAGAAGGACAGTCGTGTGTTGAGGCATTCGGGTCCAAGTTCGTAAAGTGCTTTGTGTGCGTGGGTTAGGAGGCGGAAAGTAATCCTCTTATTTACGGGAAGCCAGTGGAGGTTTTTCAGGTGACCAGAGATGTGTTCTTTACGCGGGATGTCTAGTATGAGCCTGGCTGAAGCGTTCTGGATGCGTTGGAGTTTTTTCTGGAGTTTTGCGGTGGTACCGGCGTAAAGGGTGTTTCCGTAGTCCAGGCGGCTCGTGACCAGTGCGTGGGTGACCGTTTTTCTAGTTTCGGTGGGGATCCAGCGAAATGTTTTTTTGAGCATGCGAAGAATGTTGAAGCAAGATGATGAAACGGCGTTGACTTGTCTGGTCATCGAGAGTGAGGAGTCCAGGATGACGCCCAGGTTCCGTGCGTGGTCTGTCGGGATGGGTGCTTTTCCAAGGGCCTCTGGCCACCAAGAGTCATCCCAGGCGGAGGGGGAGGTGCCTAAGATGAGGACTTCTGTTTTATCTGAGTTCAGTTTCAGACGGCTGTGCTTCATCCACTCGGCTACTTCTTTCATTCCTTCGTGTAAGTTGGTTTTGGCGGTGTTAGGGTCTTTGGTGAGTGAGAGGATCAGTTGAGTGTCATCAGCGTAGGAGATGATGTTGAGGTTGTGTTGGCGAGCGATGGTCGCAAGGGGGCTCATGTATACGTTGAAGAGGGTGGGGCTGAGTGACGATCCTTGTGGCACGCCGCAGATGACTTCAGAGGCCTCTGACTTGAATGGTGGGAGGCGGACTCTCTGGGTTCTTCCGGTGAGGAACGAGGTGATCCATTCCAGTGCTTTTCCTTGGATTCCGACGTTTCTGAGGCGCTGTAGAAGGGTGCTATGACAGACTGTGTCGAAGGCAGCGGAGAGGTCGAGGAGGATGAGGGCGACTGTGTCTCCATTGTCCAGTAGAGTTCGAATGTCGTCTGTTGCTGCGATCAGTGCGGTCTCAGTGCTGTGTTTGGCTCGGAAGCCGGACTGTGAAGAGTCGAGGGATTTGTTGGTTTCGAGGAAGGTGGCGAGCTGGTTGTTGACAGCTTTCTCGATGACTTTGGCCGGGAATGGGAGGAGCGAGATGGGGCGGTAGTTTTTGAGTTCTGTGGGGTCAGCTGTGGGTTTTTTTCAGAAGGGCGCTGAGTTCTGCGTGTTTCCAGCTTTCCGGGAAGGTGGCGGAGTTGAGGGAGCAGTTGATGACATCTCGGAGGTGTGGTGCTATGATGGAGTCTGCTTTGTTGAAGATGTGGTGAGGGCATGGGTCAGTTGGGGATCCTGAGTGGATGGAGTTCATCAGGCGGATGGTGTCCTCAGTGGAGATTGGGTTCCAGTCGTTAAGGATGTTCAGTGGGGTTGAAGGTCCTGCAGGTTGAAGGTTGGGTGGGTTGGTCTCCGGGTCGGTTGTCGAAGCTGTTGTGGATGTCTGCGATTTTGTTGTGGAAGAAGGAAGCTAGGGAGTCGCAGAGGGCTTGGGAGGGGGTGATGTCGTTGGAGTTGGCTGATGGGTTGGTAAATTCTTTGACGATGTTGAATAATTCCTTGCTGTTGTGGGCGTTGTTATCTAGTCGGTCTTTGAATGCGGCTTTCTTGGCAGACCGGATTAGTTGGTGGTGTATGCGGGTGGTGTTTTTGAAGGCGTCCTTGGTGATGGTGTTTGGGTCTTTTTTCCAGGCCTTCTCGAGGGAACGACAGAGTTTCTTCGATTTCTTAAGATCATCGTTGAACCAGGAGGTGTTTTTGCTGCCTAGTTTGCTTTGACGTTTTTTCAACGGTGCTAGGAAGTCGGCGCTGTTGGATAGCCATTGGGTGAGGTTAATGGCTGCTTGGTCGGGGTTTGAGGAGTGAGCGGGGGGGTTTAGAAGAAGCGATGAGGAGATCTGGTCGATGGTGATTTTGTTCCAGTTTCTTCGTAGGGTGGGTTGAGGATGGTTGTGGATTGTGGTCTTATTGTAGGTAAAGTGAACGCAGCTGTGGTCCGTCCAATGAAGAGCTGTGGTGTGACTGAATGAGACATGTTTGCTGGAGGTGAAGATAGGGTCGAGTGTGTGACCTGCAATGTGGGTGGGGGTAGTGACAAGTTGTTTGAGTCCGAGATTGGCAAGATTGGCCAGAAGGGTGGTGGCGCTGCTGTCATTGCTCTTTTCCAGGTGAAAATTGAGGTCTCCCAAAACAATGTAGTCCTCGGAGGGGATGGCGTGTGGGGTGATAAAGTCAGTGATGTCGTCACTGAATTGTGCACGGGGTCCTGGAGGCCGGTAGAGGAGGGTGCCTCTGAGTGTGGTCTTGGGGTCGGTGTGGATCTGGAAGTGGAGGTGTTCGGCGCTGGTAAGGTTGACGTCTGAGCTGGTTGAGATGCGGATGGAGTTCTTATGGACGATAGCGATGCCTCCACCTGTTTGCTTGATGCGGTCCTTACGGATGATCTTGTATCCTTCCGGGATGGCAATGGTGATGTCTGGCGCTGAAGAGGCATTCATCCATGTTTCTGTTAGGAAGGCGACGTCCGGTGAGATGGTGTCTAGTAGGTTCCAGAGGTCGATGGCGTGTCTGTGGACCGAGCGGGTGTTGAGCAGGATGCATTTTAGGTGGTTGGTGTCAGGTCTCTGATTGGTGTTGGTGGATGAGGAGTTGGTTTTGGTGCCGTCGAACTTGCAAGAGTTGCAAGAGAAGGGTCCATGGGTGTGTCCAGGAGCGGCTTGGACGCAGGTGGGGGAACGGCCGGGGTTAAGGGCTAGGAGGGTGGTGGCATCGTAAGTGATGCGAGTGGGTTGGGCATTACGGGAACCAGGGGGTCTGGCGCTGGGCGCGGTCAAGTCGCGGACGGGCATAGACGGGCTTACCTTTGGCGCACCTTCGGCGCGAATGGGGCGCGGTCACTGCGCGTGAACACTGCGCGCATAAGCTGCTGTCATATGTGGGTGGTGGAAGGGGAGGGGCGAGGGAGGGTCAGCTGGGAAGGCGGGAGCGGGGTGGAGCCTCGGGCGTGGCGACACAAACAACAACAACCTTAACACTAAAATGGCCGGCAGCGCGAGGCGGAGCAGGCAGCCACAGCAAAGATCAAAGTGCAGGACAAACTGAGCGAAAGGGCAGTCAGGGCAACACAGGGACGGCACAGTGGTACAAGCAGCAACCAAGCAGGCGAGGTGGTCAGCGCTATCAGGCGACAGCAATTTGATCGCAGAGCGCACCAGCTATATCACTAAAATAATTAAATAATATCGAAGTCTACAATTGCAGCGGTCCCGTAATGCGCGTTCTGACACAGATAGCAATGATTACAATCAGCTGAGTAGAGCAACGATACCAGGCTGGAGTCAGGTCGGGGAGCAGCGAGGAGGAGCGACCGTGTCTGTGGAAGGGTCATTCCAGCGAATTGAAAGCCTTTTCGGCATCCAGTAAGATTCACGCCGCCGGAGTGTGGGGGAGATCCTGTGTAGGGTAGCAAAAAGTGTACACAAATCCAATGCAGTTAATCTATGTGGGATAGCACCTGCCTGTGCTGGAGATATTATTTGGTCGACTATCATAGGTAATCCGGTAGCTAACATTTTGGCCAAGATTTTAATTCAAAAGTTAATAATGATAGCAGCCTATAGCTTTCTGATAAACATCATTTAAGTATGAAGCTAGTGTTTTCCTGAATGCCTTATAAAAACTGCCCGTTAAGTCATCAAGGCTGAGTGCCTTCGAGCCATACATGGCCTCTATTGCTTGGACAACATTGTCCACTGTGAAGGATTTCGCAAAAAAATCCCTGTACGTATTTTCCAGCCAGACCAGTGCAAATTCATATAACTTACCGTTGCTGGCCGGTGTATCTTGAGAGACTTTAGTAGTGTAAAGGTCTTTATCCCCTTCGCGCTGCGTTCTCTAAGTGTAAGTGTCGC
>NW_028252574.1:0-1000 GCF_964263255.1 Lissotriton vulgaris | reverse complement strand
GACTTGCGATTGCGGTACATGTACTCCGTTGCAGCTGGTGGGCAGATGTGGATGTGGGTACAGTCAATGCATCCTATCACGTGTGGGAAATGCGCAACATTGTAGAATTGAAGCTTGGTCTCATCCAATTCCTGTTGGCTTGTTGGAAATTTGATGTGGTGGTGTAGCTGGGTCAGCATTGCGTCAAGGAAACTCCCTAGGCAGCGGGACATGGTGGGCTGGGATATCCCCCCAGCAGCCGCAACTATCCCCTGGAAGCTTCCGGAGGCCAGGAGGTGCAGGCTACACAAAACCTGGAAATGTGTTGGCACGGCATTGGTCCGCCTTGTTGGGTGCTGCATCAGGGGGTCAAGGTCCTGAATTAGCTTGATGATCATTGCCCCATTCAGGCGGTACTTGGCGTAAATTTACTCTCTGGTTTGGCCCAGAAGGGTGACCCGCTGGCGGAAGATCCTGGCCTGGATTCTGCGTCTCCTCCGTGCTGCTCGCTGTACCCTTCGCCGCCTGACCACCATGTACATTCCTGGCATTGTGACGCTCCTTATGCTGATGCTGCTTCTCCTTAAGTGTGTTTGGGCAGGCCAGCACCAGTTGCTGATAGGCCAATGGTTTTTAAAATAAAATTTTACTATGGGTTTGATGGTTACCACCTGCTTTGGGTTGTCCTTAAATTGCGCCTCGCAAAATGCGATTTTGTTTTTTTTCGCTAATTGCGATTTGTCATGAATCCCGATTGCGAGGAATTTGCGATTTCGCTATTATTTTCGCAGAATCTGTGATTTCTCGCTATTTCCGATTCGCAAATGGTCTACTGCCGGGATTCTGCAAATCTTTTAGCGATTTCGCAATTCTGTGTTTGCGAATTCGCAATTTTCGTGGTGAATTCCGATTATGGGAATTGCGCCCGCAATAGCATTTTCGCAGCTGTTGCGAGCGCAATTTAGCTTCATGAATCAGGCTGATGATTTTTTATTATTGAGAAATATTCATCAAATCGTTC
>NW_028252573.1:0-12576 GCF_964263255.1 Lissotriton vulgaris | reverse complement strand
CGGAGTGCGGCCACTTTGGGATTATATATATATATATATATATATATATATATATATATATATATATATATATATATATATATATATATATATATATATCACAGTTAAAACGGAGTTCCAAGCGTGCTCTAAGGCGTAATAATCCATAACACACAAGCCGGTTTGCCAACAAAAGGTAGGGTTTATTCACGTCATAAGCCCTACGTGACGCGTTTCGCACTCCATGAGTGCTTGATCACACACTAGTGAAAGTGAAGCTCGCCCTTTTTAAATGCATCTTTTTACATAACATGAAAGACGGACCCACGTGGTAAGTAGTAATCGTGGGCGCCATCTTAAAGTGGTCAAAACATTGTAAATCAAGTGAAAACAAACATTATAACACAGTATATGGCAGTTTGAATCTTAAACTGTTTAACACAATACAATGTAAAGGTAAAATCTCGCATAAATGAATTATATTTGACCACTAAGAACCTGAATGTGAATATACAAAGGGAAAAATATTACCCAATGCTATAGTAAATTGCATGGTACACTGACGTGGTTATGCAGTGATGATGCAAATCGAGGCTCATTTATCAAAAACAAAGGATTACGGAAGCCTAAAAGCCGTCCTCCAATGAGTGTCAGGTTGGCCGTCATCCAAAGAGTATACAGTTGGATGCGCGTCATAGCACGCATGTGTAAGCGTCCGGAGCTCGCCACGTTGTCATGGCAGTGATAGCCAAGGCAACGATGCAAGCAATACGTGCGATAAATACACGGGACACATGACTTAGCGGATAGGTTACAAAATAAAGCCCTGGATAGTGGGTATGAGCGCTAATCATGTCTAACAATCAATATCATGATAATGCAAGAGATGGTCGTGTTGAACCTGGCTAGTGGGAAATACATTGTGTTTGGTGACCAACCAACCTTCTTGTTAACCTTGTATGCGACAACCATGAGACTCACAACAAAATTAATGGCAAACTTCTGTTACACAGTCTGTAAAAGGCATAAACCCACACTCCAATACAAAAGGGTGAAAATAACAGTGACTGTAAAATAAACTGTACATACTAGGAGTGAAGAATGGAAGAAGTCCATGTTGAAAGGTTTAGGGTAACGGTGTCACAAGCCTGAGACAAGGTCCCTCCCTTTCAACCTGTAGGAAATAAGATAGAAAGAGAAGCATATGTATGGCATTCGAAACCACTCCATCAAACATATTTATAAACTGTGTAAGTGTACATTGTATTCCTCATCCATGTTATGTCCTTTCGGAAAACGGGTACAGAGACCTATTATATGTCTTGATTCTCTTTGTCTCAGTCTCAAAGCTCGGTTACCACCACGTTTGGTCAGATTAACCTGTTCGATGATATAATACCTCAGCAATTTGGCATTAGAGTAATGGTGAGTTTCGAAATGTCTCGCTATAGGGTATTGCTTATCCTTGTTGGTAATGGCCCTTGTATGTTCTAAAATACGCTGTTTGGCCATCTTGGTGGTACTTCCAATATACTTTAAGTCACAAGGGCATACCAAAACGTAAACCACAAACATTGTTGTACATGTCAGGAATTGCGAGATTGTTTGCATTTTACTGGTGCTAGGGTTCCAATATTCTTTGATCATATGGCTGTTGGAACAAGCTTTGCAGTGTCCACAGGGATAAAAGCCTGGAAGGTCAATCCCCCGTGGCACTGACTCGCTTATGTCATTGTGAACCAGTAAGTCCCTCAGATTACGACCCCTGCGATATGTTATACTGGGTTTCGCAGTGAGGCAATCACCTATAATGGGGTCATTCTTGAGAATCTCCCAGTTCTTGGTGATACTTTTCTTGATTTGTTTGGAATTGCCATTGTAGTTTAGGATGATTCTTATCACTTTTGTCATCCTCAGTTTCATCTTCACCATTAGTCGTATTGCTGAGTAGGTCCTTACGGTCTACCTGTTTGACTCTGGATGTAGCTCTTTTTATGACCCACTTAGGATAGCCTCTTTCTGCAAACCTTGCAGTCATTAACTTTTCTTCTTTGAGATAGTCATGTGTGTTACTGCAGTTACGTTTAGCCCTGAGCAGTTCACCATATGGAATGCTCCACTTCAGGTTTTCTGGATGACTACTCAGGGCATGCAATAAGGTGTTTCCCGCTGTGATTTTCCGGAACAGAACTGTTTTTAACACATTGTCTTTGACTTGGACTCTGGTGTCCAGATACTCAATCTCAACATTACTGATGCTGCTGGTCAATACAATGTTGTGGTTATTTTTGTTGAGTTTAGAAATGAAGTCTACAACTCTATCTTTGTTGCCAGTCCAGATCACAAAGACATCATCTATGTAGCGTAGCCACATACTTACTTGTTGGAAATCTTCCATTAAGTCAGTTCTGCATCTTAGATCTGCCTCCCATGCACCCATGAAAAGATTACCGAAGCTCGGCGCAAAACAAGTACCCATCGCGGTACCATGGGTTTGTAAAAAAATCTCATCATTAAATAGAAAAAAATTGTTGGTGAGGCAGTGTTTTATCATCTCAAGTATCATGGTAGTGTGACCCAGATACCTGATATCTCGATTTTTCAGAAACCTAGCACAGGCTTCTATCCCTTGTGCATGTTCGATAGAGGTGTAAAGCGAGCTTACATCTATATATATATATATATCCACCTTCCTCAGTACACTTCGGTACGCGATGCACTCGAACAAAAAACATGTAATCCTTGAAGCTTGGAAGGTTGTTTTTATTCTTGCATCAAGTCAAAGCAAAAATCCAACGCGTTTTCGCCGGGGAAACCACCTAGGTCAAGGGTAAATGAGTTATATGGCATTTCGACATTTAAAATTTACTTTAAAGCGTTATGTGAACAACGTGAGTGACAAACTTAAAAAGTGGACTCTTTTCCAACAACTTTGTCGTCCATCTCAAGCTAGTAAATAGCAAAACGAACAATGCCAATATCACAATTAACCCAATATTTTGTAACGTGCACTACTGAATTTTATCAAAATAATGCGTTTCATCTCAGGTGGACATATTTCATAGTAAAAAATGTCAATCCTATAATTATCTTAACATGCAAAAATATTTTCTTAAAACAATATTAATCTGGCATTATCGATCATTTTGTCATCTGTTGCCTTACCTATGCAAATAAGGTCAAAATGCAAGCATTCTTCCCATTAATTCACAACTAATACTATTATCGTGCCGCCGTCAGGCAAATAATAACCATGGTCCCAGCCTAATTAAACACAGAATGAGTTGGTAAGGGATAATAATACTCCCCAAAGATGATGACATTTTGAAATGTTTAGTGTCTAGTAAATGTTAGAATCAGGGTCACAACCCACTTGGGTAAGTAATTTTCTTTGGGGAGTGTTATGATATTATGATAACTTTGGCGCCGGTAAACGAATCTTCGCGAAATTCTCCAAGAAAATGGCCAGATCTGCTCCGCTCCTTCCCTGAAAGTTTGGGGGTGATTCGTGAAGCGTGGTCTGAGAAAAAAGGGGGGTCCCAAAACGTGTTTTCCTAATGCAATATTCCATAGGACCGTTAGCCAGGGCTACAGCCCGAATGGCTGAACCGAATGACACCAAATTTATCAAAAAGGTAGAGATCTGTTTGCAGATTCCCTTTTTATAAATGGTGTAAATCCGTTCAGTAGTTCCTGAGAAAATCAAAAGTAAAATCATAGATATATCTATAGATGAAGTACCGTACTCTGTAGTGTACTCCGTACCTTCCAGAGCACGAGCTGCATGCTAATTGGCTGTCAACGCTTCAAACCAGGAAGTGTTTGACAGCCATCTTATGCCTTGGTAGAACCGAGGCACAACAAAACAGTGAAACAAACCTACAAAACACACAAAGGGGGCAGGGTAGAATCACCCTGACCCCCTAGGCTTGCTCAGGGGGTCCCACAAGGACCCCCAAGTCCCCAATTTTTTATTTATTTTTTAAATCGCTGGATACGCATATGGGGTAAGCATCACAGAGCTACGTTGCAGAGTGTTGTAACAAGGGGGTGTTCCCTCTGAACACCTCTCTGCAACGCAGCTCCCTGGCGCATACTGGAGGTACTTGGTGAGCTAGTTGGCTCACAGGTGACCTCAGGATTGAAGAGGAATATATTCCCCAACCTAAAATGCGCCACAGGGCGTGTTTGCACACAATTCACCTCAGGCCCGCCCCCTTCCTTCACTATTGAGCGAAATATTCCTCTAAAATCAGCCGAAGTACAAATTCCGATTTACTAACATGTTATAAAGAAAGATGTCAGTTCTGCATCTTTGAGCCCAGGATCGACCCTGAAAAGTAAATGTAACCATACTTACAGTAACTTGAAATTCCTTCCATAGGCTAACATTGACTGGTTTCACTTGGAAATTTTTCTAAGTGTGGAGCTTTGGAAGTTTAAAAAATTCCTCAAAAATCGGCCGAACTACAAATTCTGATTTACAAACCTGTTATCAGGAGAGACCTCAGTGCTGCATCTTTCAGCCCACTAATGATCCTGAAAAGTAATTCTAATCATAGTTACAGTAACTTAAATTTCCTTCCATAGGCTAACATTGACTAGTTTCACTTGGACATTTTTCTAAGTGTGGAGTTTTGGAACTTTAAAAAATTCCTCAAAATCAGTCGAACTACAAATTCCGATTTACTCACCTGTTATCAGGAGAGACCTCAGTGCTGCATCTTTTAGCCCAATACTGATCCTGAAAAGTAATTCTATTTGTAGTTACAGTAACTTGAATTTCCTTCCATAGGATATCATTGCCTGCAATATAAAATATATATAAATTAAAAAATATTAAAAAAAAAAAATATTACAATTTCAATATTTTTTAAAACCTTTTTTTACATTTATAATAAAATATAAAATGTAATTTAAAAAATAAAATATCTAAAAATAAATAGTTTAAAAAATGTAGTAAATCAGTATAAAAAAATTAACAATTAATACATTTAAAAATTGTCATTTACAAAACCTTCGAAATTCACTGAAAAAACCATAGGTTTCAGGTCTGATATAGTTAGGAAGTAGCATTTAAAAAACCTTTGAAATTCACTGTAAAAAACATAGGTTTCAGGCCTGATAGAGTTAGGAATTAGCATTTAAAAAAACCTTTGAAATTCACTGAAAAAACCATAAGTTTCAGGCCTGATATGGTTAGGAATTAGCATTTAAAAAACCTTGGAAATTCACTGAAAAAACTATAGGTTTTAGGGGTGTTATAGTTAGCTGGACATTTCACTCATACAAAACCATTGAAATTTCTCCGTTATATCTCGCGCACCAAAAGCAGAACAGGCCAAAAATGATTTTTTTTAAAATTTAGTATTGAGGATTGACAAATTAAGCAACTCACCTTAGTCACAGGCCTTTGGCCCACCCACACAAGTGAGGTATCATTTTACTCAGGAGATCAAGGGGCACGCTGGGTGGTAGGACATTTGTGCTGGCATGGAGATCCCACGCAAAAATCTATGGAAAAGTGTTTTTTAACCTAAATTTAAGGTTTGCAGGGATTTCTGGGTAGGAAACCATTGTGGGACCTCCCTGGACTCCCCCAGGTGTCTAGTTTTCAGAACTGTTTGGGTTTGGTAGTTTCCAAAGATGTCCGCCGAGCCCCGGGCCAAAAAGTCATGGGAACCCCCTTGCAAAACCAAATTGTTTTGAATGAATTCAGTTTTCAATTTGAGAGCGTGCGATTCTAGGGACAATATTGCATGGAAATTGTGACAGACATTTTCAAGTCTGCAGGAGATTGCGGATAAAAAACCCAATAGATTTCACCAGAAAGACATGCCCATATACTCCCATGGTTAAACAATAATATCTGAATTTAGTAAGTTATTTATAGCTATAATGTACACCTTAACAGAGTTACTCAAAAGTCAAACATTCAAGCACAGCTATCTATTCCTCAAAGACACAAACATACAGGTTGGATTTGGCATGAGGGCGAGTGATGGTTCAGTACATAAAATTTTATTAACAAGATATTTCAACAAAATGAAATGCTCTGTCAATAAATAAATGCATAAAAACGGAACCAGTGACTCGCAACTTGTGAGCTGTAAAGCCACGACAAGGCACCAACCGTTTAACATGCCATTCACGCACCTTTCATACCTGATACACACCAGACCATTGACACCATCCAGAAGGAAAAGCAACACATTACAACATTCACAAAAAGGGACAAGGTACACCCTACTTCAGAAAGAGAAAAAAGACAAATATTACTGCACAGCCATCTAATCTGCAAGCACACACACATACTGGTTGGATTTGGCACAAGGGTGAGTGATGATTCAGTACATACAATTATATTCTTTTGCGGACAGACCCAGGAACCCCATGCTGCGGCGACAGCCCTCGCCTAGGAAGATGTAGAGGCTGCCCCACATCAAATTTCAGGCTTCGGGAATTACAATGTCTAATGTCCAGAATCATTAGATGACATACCACAACTACATACAAGCGCCTTATCTTTATAATCATCTACTGGAGTAACTATCTACTATCAACCTGTGGATCTTGTCATATAATGCACTTTTTGCAGTACAGAAATCTTTCTACTAGCAGCAGTTAGAGGGAGTCCTCACTGCCGCCTTCTTTACATATGTCCAATCTATGTGTATCCACATGAATCTAAAATAGAAAAAGAAAAAAACATTGCATTGCCCCTGTCCTTTTAACTTTTGTATAGATAATGTATATATGTTAGTCTGTTATTTCTTGTTCAATTTTCTTTGGCCCTGAGGAAGGTGATTCCATCACCGAAACGTACGTAGGCCGTACATCCATAAAAATCTGGATAAAGATTGGTCAACGACACACAGACCAATGATCAACTGGTAGAACTGTTAAATCTATGTTCCAACTGTAAACTACCAATTACACCTTCGGGTTATTGTCCTATTGTGCTTAGTTTTGTTTCTATGTTGTCAGGTATTTTTTTAAATTACTGCAGAGGTATGACTGGTATGTGAGAGTGTATGTATGTTAGCGATATATTACATTGTTAGGGGCACTTCCTTTTTCTCATTTTCCTAATTTGCACTTTATCTAATTATATAAATTGTATAATGAATGTTGATGAACTTTTGTTAGTGATGCTATGCGACAAAATGAAATGTACAGATGCACAAATATCTATAAACTAAAATATATGAAAAAATAAATAAAAATATGTTTTAATAATATTCTGAAGTTTTGGCTTCCCTCTTTAGCATCCTTCTAATGTGAATGCTTTTAGGATATATTCCTTGTAAAAGTAATATAGGTCCTTCTAGAGGTACCCTTTATGCCTAGTTCATACAATTATATTCGCAAGTAATTTCACAAAAATGAAATACACTTGTATAATTGAAAGTATGATAAACTGAACCACTGACTCACAGCTAGTGAGCTGTAAAGCCACGTCAAGGCACCAACCTCTTTACAGGCCATTCATACACCTTTCGTACGTGTGACACTTACAAAACATTCACACCGCCAGCCGCGGACCCATCACATTACAACACTCACACCAGCAGACAACGCCATTCAAGGGCCCATCACTTTCACATGCCCACATTTCTGACACTACAACTACACAAAATGATGGCCTGCGTGGAGTGTCACTCAACTAGCAGTGTGTGTAGTGACCAACAGAAAGTAACTACTTACACAACGCCAGCCGAGCGCTAGTCCACCCTCACCACCATCCAAGCACCAGACCATGCACACTGCCAGCCAAACACCACTCAGCGCACACCGACAGCCAAGTACCACTCCACCCACACACCAGCCAAGCACCACTCCACGCACACCGCAAGCCAAGCGCCACTCCACACACACTGCTAGCCAAGCACCACTCCGTGCACAGAAAGCCAAGTACCACTCCACGCACACCACCAGCCAAGCGCCACTACACACACACCACCAGCCAAGCGCCACTCCACTCACACCACCAGCCAAGCACCACTCGACACACACCGCCAGCCAAGCGCCACTCCACACACACCACCAGCCAAGCACCACTCCGTGCACAGACAGCCAAGTACCACTCCACGCACACCATCCAGCCAAGCGCCACTCCACACACACCGCCAGCCAAGCACCACTCCGTGCACAGACTGCCAAGTACCACTCCATGCACACCATCCAGCCAAGCGCCACTCCACACACACCACCAGCCAAGCACCACTCCGTGCACAGACAGACAAGTACCACTCTGCGCACACCATCCAGCCAAGCGTCACTCCACACACTCCGCCAGCCAAGCACCACTCCGTGCACAGACAGCCAAGTATCACTCCACGCACACCACCAGCCAAGCTCCACTCCACACACACCACCAGCCAAGCGCCACTCCACGCACACCACCAGCCAAGCACCAATCCAAACACAACACCAGGCAAGCGTAAGAGCACTCACACCGCCAACCAAACACCATACCACGCACACCGCCAGGCAAGCACCTGTCCAAACACACCACCAGGACAGCACCAGTCCACACACATAGCCAGCCAAGCACCAGTCCAGGCACACCACCAGCCAAGCACCAATCCAAACACACCAACAGGCAAGCGCAAGACCATGCACACCGCCAACCAAACACCAGACGACACACACCAACAGCCAAACACCAGTCCACACAGACCACCAGGCAAGCGCCACTCCACACACACTGCCAGCCAAGCTCCAGTCCAGGCACACCACCAGCCAAGCACCAATCCCAACACACCACCAGGCAAGCGCAAGACCACGCACACTGCCAACCAAACAGACCACGCACACCACCAGCCAAGCACCAGTCCACAGACACCGCCAGACAAGCACCAGTCCACAGACACTGCCAGCCTAGTGCTAAACCATGCACACCGTCAGACAATGGACACTACACGCAAACCAACATCATACTTTAGTTTTTTTAAATACAAATAAAAAACAGAAACAAATTGGAAATTGATACAAATCTAATAACACAACAACTAAATCTAAATACACTACACAAATGCCAACTTTGAAACTGAACAATAAGTTTTAAAGAATAGAGACCAGCCTGTTCACTTTACCACTCATGGATGCTCCCAAAAATTATTTTGCGTGTGGTACATTCTAAAACAAGCAGGCACACACAGCCCAGGGTTAGAAGGACAGTCAGGGCAGTACATACAAACCTCCTTCCGCAAACCTCTTCGCCAACAGATTCTACATCTCCGACTGGGAAAGTCTTTTAAGGTTGTAGGAGGAATTTGATCAGGAAAGTGGCGATCTTTCAATCTGGCAACATCCTCCACCAGTCCAACTCTAGGAACACTTGCCTGTTCCACTAAAATAAGGCTGCCTATTACAGACTCCTGAAACTTTACAAAAGTCATCTTTGACTGAGGACAAGATTGCTGGAACACAACAAAAGCATTAAAGGTTGCCAAGTGGAAAATATGGATAGCCAACTTCTTGTACCAAATGTAAGACTTACGAAGAGCAGCATACGGTTCTAACCTGATCTACTCTGTCAACACCACCCATGTGCCTATTATAGTGCATAATGCACACAGGTTTGCGCACTTCTGCAACCTGACCCCAAACAGTCAGCGCTTCAGTGCTTTCATCATGTATGGAAGTCAACATGTAGACATCTATCATGTCTGAAAACTTCACAGCTAAAAGCTCCTCACAACGCAATGCACTGCACTGTCCCGGAGCAAGCTTTTGACAAACAAGTTCTTTTGGGAAACCTTTACGGTTAGAGCGGATTGTGCCACAAGCAACAGTGTCCACTTTGCCCAATTCCCTGAACAGCCGCACACCAGTGTAGAAGTTATCTATATATAAATGATAGCCTTTGTTAAAAAATCCTCTACCAAGTTCCCACATAATTTTCTCAGTCACTCCAAAAGTGGACGGACAACTAGGGGCGTTAACCCTGGATTCCTTACCGGTGTACACCCTAAAATTAGAGACATAGCCAGTCCGACTGTCACACAGGATATAAAGCTTAATTCCATAGCGTGCCCTCTTACTAGGAATGTATTGCCTAAATACCAAGCGGCCCTTGAACAACACCAAAGACTCATCCACTGCAATTTCTTTCCCAGGATAAAAGATCTCAGGAAATCAATCAATAAAATGATCAAGGACAGGCCGAATCTTGAAAAGACGGTCACAATCAGGGTGATCTTATGGCAAAGCTAAACCATTGTCAACAAAATTCATCATCCGAAGCAGAAGCAAATACCTATCACGACTCATGACTGCCGGAAATATAGCTGTTGCCATCAAGGGACTAGTAGACCAATATGAAGCCATTGATGGTTTCCTAAGCAAGCCCATCAACAAAGTTAAACCCAAAAACTTTTTCATCTCCTCCAAATTTGTGGGAGTCCACCGGGTAGCTCTAGCGTGGGGCTTAAGGCTGGCACTGTTCTCCCTCAAAAACTGTTCTGCATACAAATTAGTCTGCTCTACAATCTCTGCCAAAAACACATCATCCATAAACAAATTGAAAAAATCAATTGGCAAAAAGTTTTCAGTGTTCACCCTACACCCTGGAACACCAGTAAATTCAGGCAATGCCAGCTGCACCATGCCTGGGGCAACCCAGAGGTCAGAACTTTCATCGACAAGTCTTGCAGCCTCAGGCTGCCGCCCAGCTGCCTCTCACCGCACTACACCAACGTGAAGTCTAGCAGCCCCACGCTGCACCAAAGATGCCTCTTGCCGTACTATCGGCACATCAATGTCCTCCTCTACCACAGGCACTTCATCCACACCAAAAATAGCTTCATCAGCACTCAAGGTATCTTCATCATCAGACGAAAACAAATGCAAAATATGTTTTACAATCACAAAAAAACAGAAACCAAACATACTCGTATTACTACACACTTTGCAAAATAAACAATTACATTACAATTGAACAAAAAAAGGACTCTTACCAAACACATGCAACTACACAGACAGCAGAACAACAGAACCACCAGTAACGGAACCGCACACTGCAACAATCTAAAGAGACAATAAAACAATACACATTAGAAGAAACAAAAACAACACACATTACAACAGGCTATGTCACAGGGTATGTCACAAATTGGGTGTATGTCCCCATGGGGGCAGAATATAAATCATTATAAACGTGGGCTCCCTGGAAGCAACCCTACGGAGGGCAGAGAGGCCAAATAAAGACACAGCAGAACATACTTTTGAAAACAAATGGGCCCAAGGAAGCAACCCTTGGCCAAGGGGTCGCTCCCTATAAAAAAAAACCTGGAGTCTAGTGGGCCTTTCTATCCCCCCCTGGGTCGAGAAACGGTAAAAAAACCCAGCTGATCTGCCCCCAGGGGGGGGGGCAGAACAGTCCACAATATTTATAATGCCCCCTGGAAGCGACCCTTGCCCAAGGGGTTGCTTCCTTTATAAATATAATAGAATCGCTGGTGTCTAGTGGGCTTTTCTCTCCCCCCCTGGGTCCGGATGTGGCAAAAATAACGGCTGATCTGGCCCCACGGGGGCAGACAAGTCTAAAAACAATTATGGGCCACTAGGAAGCGACCCTTCCCCAAGAGGTTGCTTCCTTAATAATTATAATCAAATTCCTGGTGTCTAGTGGGCTTTTTTGCCCCCCCTGGGTGCAGATCAGCCAAAAAAAATGGCTGATCTGCCCCAGGGGGGGCAGAAAAGTCTGAAAATTATTTGTCCCCCTAAGGAAGCGACCCTTGCCCAAGGGGTCGCTTCCTTTATAAATATAATTAAATCCCTGGTGTCTAGTGGGCTTTTCTGCCCCCACTCCCCCGGGTCCAGATGTGGCCCAAAAAACGGCTGATCTGGCCGCAGGGGGGGCAGACAAGTCAAAAAAAAATAAGGGCCAAGAGTAAGCGACCCTTCCCCAAGGGGTCGCTTCCTTTACAATTACAATCAAATCCCTGGTGTCTAGTGGGCTTTTCTGCCCCCCCCCCCTGGGTGCAGAACGGCCAAAAAAACTGCCGATCTGCCCCAGGGGGCAAAAAAAATAATTTGGCCCCAAAAGGAAGCGACCCTTGCCCAAGGGGTCGCTTCCTGCACAGTATCAAATCACCAAAACACAATCCCTGGTGTCTAGTGGGGCATTCCTGGTGCACAATCGCGACGCTGTGCTCGATCGTGCACCAGGAATGCCCTGCATTGGGACATCAGGGGAGAGGAAACACAGTTTCCTCCCCTCCGATGCCTCAAGGCACCGAAAAACAGCCCCCCCGCCCCACCGGAGCAGCAAACACAAACCTGTCTCCTGGACGTGCTGGAATGAAATGGATTCCAGCGCGTCCAGCGCTTCCTGATGACGACGGCACGCGCTGTGCGCGCTGACGTCACCAGGACGTGTGGTGGGACCAGGGGGTGGCAGCGGAAAGTCTTCCGCTGCATTCCCTGCTAAAAAGACCACGATCGATGCCCCGGGGGGGGGGGGGCGCCAGCGCTTCCCCCAGGGCTGTACTGATGACGGAACGGTTCCGTCATCAGCACAGCCCAACCGATGCTGATGACGGAACCGCTCCGTCATCAGCATCGATGGGGTTAAAATCCTTAGAAAAA